>NC_135493.1:16716714-16944214 GCF_052094955.1 Ictidomys tridecemlineatus
TCTCCAACATCCCCAGTCCTTTTTATTTTATTTATTTATTTGTTGGTTGGTTTGTTTTGAGACAGGGTCCTGCTAAATTGCTGAGGCTGGTCTCAAATGTTTGATCCTCCTTCCTCAGCCTCCTGACTCACTGGGATTATAAGCATGTGCCACCATACCCAGTTTGTACTATCTTTTAATGGCAGTCAAGTCATGAGTAAGGGATACATTAAAGCTCAGGGATGCATTTGCCCTTTGTCCCTTTGGTAGTCTCTGTCTCACCAGGGACTCATTAAATTGCTCAGGCTGGCTAGCCTTGAAATTTGGATCATTCCTCCTCAGCCTCCCAATCACTGGGATTACACATGTTCACCACAATCCCCAGCTGTTTTGCCCTTTTGAGTGTTTTGTATTTTTCTTGCCTGTGAAAATTCTTAACAATGGACTTCTAGGAAACCCTAGTCTAAGGACTACTCTTTCTAAACCTCTTTCCTTACATTTGATTTTTTAAAATTATCTTTTTAAAATAATGTTTTTGTTCCTTGTAGATGGACAGTACGCCTTATTTTATTTACTTATTTATCTGTGGTGCTGAGAATCAAACATAGTGCCTCACACATGCTAGGCAAGTGCTTTACCACTGAGCCACAGCCCCAGCTCCCAAAGGGGGTCTTTTTGAGATAGCTATTTAAGAATACAGAAAAAGAAACTAAGCCTCATAAGAGAAGTGTCCACAGATCATTGGAGTGCAGGAAGTGCCCATCAACCTTTGAAATGCAAAACAAGCATTCCTAAGTAACCCAGCCCCCACCTTTGGTCTGTACCCTTGACCCATGCCCTTGTCCCATGCTTCTGCCTACAAAGTGTAACGAGATGCAGGCAAAACGCAAATGCAGGGAAAACTGGCTGGGAAATTGTGTAACTCTGCCCTGATTTCACCTTCAGTCCAGCCTATATCTACTTTCCCTTTATAAATATTAACACAACACACTGGAGGATTGCTGGCTTTTCCTCTGGAGATGGCCACATTCTCACTCCAATGTACTTCTTACTCCCCAAAAGTCTCTCTTGATTTAGCCCACATTCTCTCTTGAATGAGCATCTGCTTTCCTAAAGTAATCTGTGTGTGTGTCTCTGAAAGGTATCTGCTGAAATTATTTTCCATCACTTATGCCGAAGATCCTACTTATCCCCAATTTGAGGTCCTCCTTCATGGAAACTCCTCTGGTTAACATTTTGACACTAAGTAACTCATGCCTGTCTGTCACTTCCTCTCTGACATAGGATCAATCAGATCAAAGAACAGGACAGAGCTCCTGCAAAATGGGACTGAACCACTTGGATGAATAATCAGCAATGTCTTTGGAGGAATCATTTAGAGAGATGGGAGAGGTTTGTATGGAGTCAATTGTCAAACCTCACCAAAATCGAACAGGGCCAGGTTATAGAGAGAAAGTGCTTTTTTTAAAAAAAAAATTTTACTGTTGGTTGTTCAAAACATTACATAGTTCTTGATATATCATATTTCACACTTTGATTCAAGTGGGTTATGAACTCCCATTTTTACCCTGTATACAGATTGCAGAATCACATCAGTTACACTTCCATTGATTTACATATTGCCATACTAGTGTCTGTTGTATTCTGCTGCCTTTCCTATCCTCTACTATCCCCCTCCCCTCCCCTCCCCTCCCCTCCCATCTTCTCTCTCTACCCCCTCTACTGTAATTCATTTCTCCCCCTTGTATTATTTTTTCCTTTTCCCTCACTTCCTCTTGTATGTAATTTTGTATACCCCTGAGGGTCTCCTTCAATTTCCATGCAATTTCCCTTCTCTCTCCCTTTCCCTCCCACCTCTCATCCCTGTTAAATGTTAATCTTCTACTCATGCTCTTCGTCCCTACTCTGTTCTTAGTTACTCTCCTTATATCAAAGAAGACATTTGGCATTTGTTTCTTAGGGATTGGCTAGCTTCACTTAGCATAATCTGCTCTAATGCCATCCATTTCCCTGCAAATGCCATGATTTTGTCATTTTTTAATGCAGAGTAATACTCCATTGTGTATAAATGCCACATTTTTTTTTATCCATTCGTCTATTGAAGGGCATCTAGGTTGGTTCCACAGTCTTGCTATTGTGAATTGTGCTGCTATGAACATCGATGTAGCAGTGTCCCTGTAGTATGCTCTTTTTAAGTCTTTAGGGAATAGACCGAGAAGGGGAATAGCTGGGTCAAATGGTGGTTCCATTCCCAGCTTTCCAAGAAATCTCCATACTGCTTTCCAAATTGGCCACACCAATTTGCAGTCCCACCAGCAATGTACAAGTGTGCCCTTTTCCCCACATCCTCGCCAGCACATGTTGTTGTTTGACTTCCTAATGGCTGCCAATCTTACTGGAGTGAGATGGTATCTTAGGGTGGTTTTGATTTGCATTTCTCTGACTGCTAGAGATGGTGAGCATTTTTTCATGTACTTGTTGATTGATTGTATGTCCTCCTCTGACAAGTGTCTGTTCAGGTCCTTTGCCCATTTGTTGATTGGGTTATTTGTTATCTTATTGTCTAATTTTTTGAGTTCTTTGTATACTCTGGATATTAGGGCTCTATCTGAAGTGTGAGGAGTAAAAATTTGTTCCCATGATGTAGGCTCCCTATTTACCTCTCTTATTGTTTCTCTTGCTGAGAAAAACCTTTTTAGTTTGAGTAAGTCCCATTTGTTGATTCTTGTTATTAACTCTTGTGCTATGGGAGTCTATTAAGGAATTTGGAGCCTGACCCCACAATATGTAGATTGGAGCCAACTTTTTCTTCTATCAGACGCAGAGTCTCTGATTTGATATTAAGCTCCTTGATCCATTTTGAGTTAACTTTTGTGCATGGTGAGAGAAAGGGATTCAGTTTCATTTTGTTGCATATGGATTTCCAGTTTTCCCAGCACCATTTGTTGAAGATGCTATCCTTCCTCCATTGCATGCTTTTAGCCCCTTTATCAAATATAAGATAGTTGTAGTTTTGTGGATTGGTTTCTGTGTCCTCTATTCTGTACCATTGGTCCACCCACCTGTTTTGGTACCAGTATCATGCTGTTTTTGTTACTATTGCTCTGTAGTATAGTTTGAAGTCTGGTATCGCTATACCATCTGATTCATACTTCCTGCTTAGCATTGTTTTTGCTATTCTGGGTCTTTTATTTTTCCATATGAATTTAATGATTGCTTTATCTATTTCTACAAGAAATGCTGTTGGGATTTTAATTGGCATTGCATTAAACCTATAGAGAACTTTTGGTAATATCGACATTTTGATGATGTTAGTTCTGCCTATCCATGAACAGAGTATATTTTTCCATCTTCTAAGATCTTCTATTTCTCTCTTTAGGGTTCTGTAGTTTTCATTGTATAAGTCTTTCACCTCTTTTGTTAGGTTGATTCCCAAGTATTTTATTTTTTTTGAGGATGTTGTGAATGGAGTGGTTGTCCTCATTTCCATTTCAGAGGATTTGTCGCTGGTATACAGGAATGCCTTTGATTTATGCGTGTTGATTTTATATCCTGCCACTTTGCTGAATTCATTTATTAGTTCTAATAGTTTCTTTGTAGACCCTTTTGGGTCTGCTAGGTATAGAATCATGTCATCTGCAAATAGTGATAATTTGAGTTCTTCTTTTCCTATTTTTATGCCTTTAATTTCTTTCATCTGTCTAATTGCTCTGGCCAGTGTTTCAAGAACTATGTTGAACAGAAGTGGTGAGAGAGGGCATCCCTGACTTGTTCCAGATTTTAGAGGGAATGCCTTCAATTTTTCTCCATTCAGAATGATGCTAGCCTTAGGCTTAGCATAGATTGCTTTTACAATATTGAGGTATGTTCCTGTTATTCCTAGTTTTTCTAGAGTTTTGAACATAAAGGGATGCTGAACTTTGTCGAATGCTTTTTCTGCATCTATCGAGATGATCATATGGTTCTTATTTTTAAGTCTATTGATGTGGTGAATAACATTTATTGATTTCCGCATATTAAACCAGCCTTGCATCCCAGGGATGAATCCTACTTGATCATGGTGCACAATTTTTTTGATATGTTTTTGAATCCAATTCGCCAGAATTTTATTGAGGATTTTTGCATCTAGGTTCATTAGAGATATTGGTCTGTAGTTTTCTTTCTTTGAGGTGTCTTTGTGTGGTTTAGGAATCAGGGTGATGTTGGCCTCATAGAATGAATTTGGAAGTTCTCTTTCTTTTTCTATTTCCTGAAATAGCTTGAAAAGTATTGGTATTAGTTCCTCTTTAAAGGTTTTGTAAAACTGTGCTGTATACCCATCCGGTCCTGGGCTTTTCTTAGTTGGTAGTCTTTTGATGGTTTCTTCTATTTCCTCAATTGATATTGGTCTGTTTAGGTTGTCTATATCCTCCTGACTCAATCTAGGCAGATCATATGACTTAAGAAATTTATTGATGCCTTCACTATCTTCTATTTTATTGGAGTATAAGGATTCAAAATAATTTCTGATTATCTTCTGTATATCTGAAGTGTCTGTTGTGATATTGCCTTTTTCATCCCGTATGTTAGTAATTTGAGTTCTCTCTCTTCTTCTCTTCCTTAGCATGGCTAAGGGCCTGTCGATTTTATTTATTTTTTCAAAGAACCAACTTTTAGTTTTGTCAATTTTTTCAATTGTTTCTTTTGTTTCGATTTCATTAATTTCAGCTCTGATTTTAATTATTTCTTGCCTTCTACTTCTTTTCCTGTTGTTTTGCTCTTCTTTTTCTAGGATTTTGAGATGAAGTATGAGATCATTTATTTGTTGTTTTTTTCTTTTTTTAAGGAATGAACTCCAAGCAATGAATTTTCCTCTTAGAACTGCTTTCAATGTGTCCCATAGATTCTGATATGTTGTGTCTGTGTTTTCATTTATCTCTAAGAATTTTTTAATTTCCTCCTTGATGTCTTCTATAACCCATTGATCATTCAGTAACCTATTGTTCATTCTCCAAGTGATGCATGATTTTTCCTTCCTTCTTTTATCGTTAATTTTCAGTTTTATTCCATTATGATCAGATAAGATGCATGGTATTATCTCTACTCCTTTATATTGTCTAAGAGTTGCCCTGTGACATAATATATGATCTATTTTTGAGAAGGATCCATGTGCTGCTGAGAAAAAAAGTGTAACTGCTTGATGTTGGGTGGTATATTCTATATATGTCAATTAAGTCTAGGTTATTAATTGTGTTATTGAGTTCTATAGTTTCCTTATTCAACTTTTGTTTGGAAGATCTGTCCAGTGGTGAGAGAGGTGTGTTGAAGTCTCCCATGATTATTGTATGGTGATCTATTAGACTCTTGAACTTGAGAAGAGTTTGCTTGATGAACACAGCTGCACCATTATTTGGGGCATATATATTTATGATTGTTATGTCTTGTTGGTGTATGGTTCCCTTGAGCAGTATGTAGTGTCCCTCTTTATCCCTTTTGATTAACTTTGGCTTGAAATCTATTTTATTTGATATGAGTATGGACACTCCTGCTTGTTTCCGAAGTCCATATAAGTGATATGATTTTTCCCAACCTTTCACCTTCAGTCTATGTATGTCTTTTCGTATCAAATGTGTCTCCTGTAGGCAGCATATTGTTGGGTCATGTTTTGTGATCCATTCTACTAGCCTGTGTCTCTTAATTGGTGAGTTTAAGCCATTAACATTTAGGGTTATTATTGAGATATGGGTTGTTCTTCCAGCCATATTTGTTTATTTATGTTACTAAACATGGTTTGTTTTCCTCTTTGATTATTTTCCCCCCTTTACTGTACTACCTCCCGGTGTTGGTTTTCATTGATATTTTCCATTTCCTCTTCCGGTAATGTTTTGCCGAGGATGTTTTGAAGAGATAGTTTTCTAGCTGCAAATTCTTTTAACTTTTGTTTATCGTGGAAGGTTTTAATTTCATCTTCCATCCTGAAGCTTAATTTCGCTGGATACACAATTCTTGGTTGGAACCCATTTTCTTTCAGTGTTTGAAATATGTTATTCCAGGATCTTCTAGTTTTCAGAGTCTGTGTTGAAAGATCAGCTGTTATCCTGATTGGTTTACCCCTAAATGTAATCTGCTTTCTTTCTCTTGTAGCTTTTAAAATTTTCTCCTTATTCTGTATATTGGGCATCTTCATTATAATGTGTCTAGGTGTGGATCTCTTATGATTTTGCATATTCGGCGTCCTGTAGGCTTAGGATTTGGGATTCTGTCTCATTCTTCAAGTCTGGGAAGTTTTCTCGTATTATTTCATTGAATAGATTGCTCATTCCTTTGGTTTGGACCTCTATACCTTCATGTATCCCAATGACTCTTAAGTTTGGTCTCTTTATGTTATCCCATATTTCTTGGATGTTCTGCTCATGGTTTCTTAACAGTCTTGCTGAGCTGTCTATGTTCTTTTCAAGTTGAAATACTTTGTCTTCATTGTCTGATGTTCTATCTTCTAAGTGTTCTACTCTGCTGGTAGTATTCTCAATTGAGTTTTTAAGTTGGTTTATTGCTTCCTGCATTTATAGGATTTCTGTTTGTTTTTTATTACCTCTATCTCCCTGTATAGTTGATCTTTTGCTTCTTGGATTTGTTTATGTAATTCATTGTCGAAGTGATCTTTCATTGTCTGATTTTGCTGTCTAATGTCTTCCTTGAGACTCCAGATCATCTGAAGCATGTATATCCTGAATTCTTTATCTGACATTCCATCTGCTGTAGCTATTACCTCTTCTTACGTTGAGTTGACCTGCATTGCTTGTGGTCCTTTCTTTCCTTGTCTTTTCATACTGCTCGCGTTTCTTTCTGCTTGGTAAAACTGTTCTGTTATTGAATTTTCCTTGGAGGGAGACTCTTGAGGTCCTGCAGAGAGTAGCTTTAGATCTGTTTGATCTGGTTGTTCCTGTGTAGGTTTCTTTAAACAAGCTTCAGGAAGGCTCCTCCACTCTTGGCCTCAATGGCCTCTCATGGGAGATCGAGGGATAGTCTCCAGAGGCACAAAGAAGGTGTGTGTGTTCCTCCTTAGGGAACCAGCGAAGAGCCCCCTGCTGGTGTGCGATCAATGGGTAAAGACCTCATCTTTAGATCCTAATGCCCTTAGTCGCCCACTTGCAAGACAGAATCATGTAATTCCAAGAAGCACGGGATCCCTGGCAGTTGCGTTCCGCGGTGTCAGGGCGGGAGGGATGCAGAGCTGAAATTGAGGATTTTAAGTTTTCCCAGTGGGTTTTTGTTGAGGGCCACAGCCAAGTCGGGATGATGCATGGCATTTTTGCCCGAGAAAGTGCTTTTTGTTTTTAGTACCAGGGATTGAACTCAGGGATGCTTAAACACTGATCCACACCCTCAGCCCTTTTACATATTTTATATAGAGACAGGCTCTTGCTAAGTTGCTTAGGGCCTTGCTAAATTGCTGAGGCTGGCTTTGAACTCTCAATCCTGCCTCAGCCTACCAAACCACTGGGATTAGAGGTGCACACCACCATGCCCAGATCTTTGTTTTCCTTGTCTTTTCTAACTATAATTATCAGTGTGTATTAATTGTACAAAACAGTGGATTTCATTGTGACAATTTCATATATGCATATAATGTAATTGGATGGTATCTATTGTCTATTTCTATAATTTTGCCATTTTGATAATGTTTTACAAATGGAAACAGATTATAACTTTTTGTAATTGACTTTTTTCTCCCAATTTATTGGAAGTGTCAAATGGCAATGTTTTATATCTTTTTATTGCTAGGTAATATTCCTCAGTTTGCTTGTACAACACTTTGTTAAATGTTCACCTGTGAGTATATCAGGGTTGTTTCTAGTTTGGAGCTATCAGGAATAAAAACTGCTATAAATATTCATTTACAGGTTATTATGTGAACATAAATTTCCATTTCTCTAGGATAAATACCTAAGAGTGAGACTGCTGGGTCAAAACGTAAGTGCATGTTTAGTTTTATAAGACTGAAGCAAGAATAAAGTACAGGCAGTTTGTGTCCATAGGTGTTTGGGTGGGATCCGGAAGATGAAAGCTGATTTGGGTCTGGGAAGGTACAGGCTGTCTCTGAGGGATTGAAATGCTAACACCTACAGGGAACAGTGGCTCAAGCAACTCAGTGAGACCCTGTCTCTAAATAAAATACAAAATAGGGCTGGGGATGTGGCTCAGTTGTCTAGTGCCCCTGAGTTCAATCCTTGGTACCAAAAAAAAAAAAAAACAAAAAACAAAAAACCTCAAGAGCCCTAGAGCCCTTCCCTCCTCCTTCTCCACCTATTGCCAAGGTTACTGCTAATAGGGAACTATTCCTCCCAAAAGGCTGTTAGTGAAGCACCTCCTGGGTGGCCTTTCCCCTGTCCATTTGCTTCTCACCTTTTGGCTCATCTCCTGGCAACAGTCAAGTACATAGGATGGGGAGAGGAGAGAAGCAAGATAAGAGAAAGGAGGGTATGAGAACAAAGACAATCTAAAATGTATAAAAGGGGCAGGACACTCCCACTTCTTTGGATACCAATTCTGGGTCCCCTTCTTCCTCCCAGGAGAAGTCTGTTTCTATTCTTTAAATAAAAACTTGCACTTGTCATTTGCCTCAGTGTTTCTTGGGTGTTCAGTCTTCACATCTGTGGAAATAGAACTTGGTTGTCACTGACAACCAGACTGGCAATCTGTTTTTGAGAATGGCAATAACATTTTACATTCCCATCAGCAATTTATGAGTATATCCATTTTCTCTGTATCTTAGTCTGCTTCTCGGAACTATAATGATTACCTAATATAATAAACTTATAAAGACATTTTTTTCTTTCAGTACTACAATGTATACCTGATATGATCAACATATTAAAACTTTTATTTTGTCTCATAGTTTTGTCTTGGGACCAATTGACTGGGTTGTTTTGGGACCAATTGACTGGGTTGTTTTGGGCCTGTGGAAGCACATGATGGTGGGAATAACAAGGCAGAACAAAACCATTCACCTTATGGCCAGGAAGTGAAAGAGAGCGAGGAGGGCACTGGACTCCCACAGTCCCCTTCAAGGGCATGCCCCCAATGACTTTCCCCTAGATCTCTCACTAGGCCCCATCTGTTAAAGGTTCCAGCTTCTAATAGTTCTATAGGCTGAGGGACCAAACCTTTAATACATGGACCCTTAGGGGACATTTAGCTAAAACATAGCACCCAGCTTCTTTGCCAGCATTTGGTATTAGCACTATTTTTTTTTATTTTAGTGATATTGATATCTCATCATATTTTTATTTTGGTATGGACCTAGGGGCACTCAACCACTGAGCCACATCCCCAACCCTTTTTGTGTATTTTATTTACAGAGTCTCACTAAATTGCTTAGGGCCTTACTAAATCACTGAGGCTGGCTTTGAAATCATATCCTCCTACCTCAACTTCCCAAGCCATAGAGATTATATGTGTAACCCAGCTAGTTATATTAAATATAACAGAGTTTATTTGAGCAAAGAATTATTTATGAATCAAGCAGTGCTCAAAACCAGACAGTTCTCCCCAGCTGTGTGAGCAGTAACACTTTATAGGCTGACCATGGAAGCAAAGTAGAGAGATGATCCTATTGGCTATAGCAAGGTGTTACCTTATTTGGGTATGGTCAGACAGGAAGTTCCTAGTTGTATAAACCAATCAGCTGGTTGGTCATTTGTGATTGGCTGAGGGTTGTTTTGTTTTAAGTCATTTACAATAAATGTTTCTAAGTTAAAATCTGGTTTGCTTATAGAAGAGCTCTAGTTATAGAGACAACCTTGGGTCAATAGCCTCCTGTTTACTTAGCTTTACCACATTTTTCAGTGTTTTCCTATTATTGAGGGAACAATCCAATAAAATGCAACCATATAGAGTATACATTTTAATGGCTTCTGTTAAATTTATATATCTGTGTAGTCACCACTATAGTCAAGTTATTGAATATTTTCATCACAATAAAGTTTTCTATGTCCCTCCCAGTCAACACCTTCCTTCCACACCCAGGCCCAGGCCACCCCTGATCCCCTGATTTATTTTCTGTCACTGTAGTAAGATTTGTTTTTCATGGGGTTCACATAAGTGGAATCATATGAATTCATTTCTGCCTGGCCTCTTTGGCTAAGCATAACATTTTTCAAATTAATCTATATACTATTACACATATGAATATTTACTTCATTGTCTACTGATAAATAGTATTCTATTGTCTGGATATACCACAAATTGTTTACACATTCTATTGTTGTGGTGGGTAGCCTTTAAGATGGCCCCAGCGATCAACACGTCTTGGTATTCACTCCCTTGGGCAATTCCCAGCACTGAGTGTAAACTGAGCTAAATGACTTAGTACCAACTAATATGAGACATTTAATAGCACACTTGGTATTGTGAGTCTTTTTACATTTAACCACCTTAATGGGTATTTTGTGGTAACTCATTGTGATTTTCGTTCACATTTCCCTTAAGACTGCTGCTGAATATCTTCTTATATGCTTGTTTGCCAGTCAACATGTATTTTCTTAAGGCTGGGCATGTGGTAACACACACACACACACACACACACACACACACACACACAGTGTCCATTTAAATCTTTTACTCCCTTAAAAGTCAAGTTTTGGCTGGGTTGAAACTTAGCATTAGAGCACTCACCTAGCACATGTGATGCACTTGGTCCCATCCTCAGCACCACATAAAAATAAAATAAAAGTATGTGTCCACCTACAAGTAATAATATTTTTAAAAATCAGTTTTTCTGTCTATTAGTATAAGAGGCCTTTACATATTTTATGTACAAAGCACTTGTTGGATATACGTTTTGCAAATACCCAGTCTGTAGCTTGCCTTTTAATTATGGTGATGTTATATTTCAGAGTAGACCTTTTTAACTTTGATAAAGTTTAAATTAGCAGTATATTTTTATTTTTTTGTTCTTTTTAGATATACATGCCAGTAGAGTGTATTTTAACATATTATACATACGTGGAGTCTAACTTTCAATCTTGTGGTTGTACATGATGTGGAGTTACAGTGGTCATGTACTCATATATGAACACAGGAAAGTTATGTCAGATTCATTCCACTGTCTTTCCTATTCCCATCGCCCTCTTTTCCCTTCATTCCCCTTTTTGTAATCCAATGAACTACTTTCCCTCCCTCTCCCTTATTGTGTATTACCATCTACATATCAGAGAGAACATTCAGCCTTTGGTTGTTTGGGGACTGGCTTATTTCACTTACCATGACAGTTTCCAGTTCCATCCATTTACTGGCAAATCCCATAATTTCATTCTTTCTTTATGGCTGAGTAAAATTCAGTATTTATTTTTTTTACTAGGAATTGAACCTAGCGGCACTTTACCACTGAGCCACATCCCTGGCCCAACTGTTTGTTTTGTTTTGTTTTTAATTTCTTATTTTGAGACAGAATCTTCCTAAATTGCCAAGGCTGTCTTCTCACTTGTGATTCTCCTGATTCAATCTCCCCAGTTGCTGTGACTACAGGTGAGCACCACTGTGCCCAGCTATCAGTATTTTCTTTTTGGTTCATGGGTTTTTTCTTTGTTTGTTTTGGTGGCTGGGATTGAACTCAGGGGCACTCAACTACTGAGCCACATCCCCAGCCTTTTTTTGTATTTTATTTAGAGACAGGGTCTCACTGCATTGCTTAGGGCCTCGCCATTGCTAAGGCTGGCTTTGAACTCACTATTCTTCTGCCTCAGCCTCCCAAGTTTCTAGGATTACAGGTGTGCACCATCACAACCAGTTGGTTCATGTTTTTTGATTCTGTGTAAGATACCTATGCCTGTCCCAAAGTTACCAAAATCTCCTGTGTTTTATCATAGAAATATTATGGCTTTAGTTTTATAATTTGGCCTGTTTTTGCTGTGGTTTTAGCATTCTCTAGAAAGTTTGTGTTGAAATTTGGTTGCTATTATAAGAGTATTGAAAGGTGGCACCTTTAAGAGGTGATTGTGTCACAGAGGGTCACCCTTGTAAATGTATTAATGCCATTATCATGGGAGTGGGCTCTTGATATTGGCCTGAATTCCTCTATCTTGTACATGCTTTCTTATCCTTTTTGTCACATCATGACACAGCACAAAGGCCCTCAGTAGATGCCAATGTTATATTCTTGGACTTCCCAGCCTCCAGAACTATGTGTCAAATAACCTTCTATTGTTCATAAATTACTCAGCCTTTGATATCTGTAATAGCTGAAGAAAAATGCACTAAGATACATACCTATTTCAAGATAATTTTTGTGAGACAAGCACGGTGGTACACCCCTATAATTCCAGTGATTCAGAAGCCTGAGACAGGAGGATCATAAGTTTGAGGCCAAACTTAGCAACTTAGTGAGACCCTATCTTTAAAATAGAAATAGAAAAGGACTGGGATGTGGCTCAGTGGTTAAGCACCCTTGGGTTAAATCCCCAGTACTAAAAAATAAAATAAAATAAGATAAAAATAAAAAGAGAAAGTAATAAAAATAAAAGAGAAAAAACAATAATAATAAAAGAAAAATGATAGCAGGAGGAAAGTAAAAAATAAGAGAAAGGAAACAAGGAAAAAGGATGAAAGAAAATATGATTATTTAAAAGAGGAAAAAACAGAGAAGAAAACAAATAAACAAAACAGTAACAACAAAAAAGGTATTAACAAAAAATAAAAATTTCCTGTCTGTCAAAGTGCTCAAATGATTGGGCAAGAGTGGATATTTGCAGCTCATGCTGATCAAAGTTTTGCTCTGTGTCTTCTTGGGCTGTACAACCCTTGGACATTCTTTCTTTTTAAAATTTTTTTAGTTGTTGTTTTATAGTTAAGGAAACATCCCAGTTTTCATAAATCGACTTCCAGACCACTCATGTATAATCCAATCAAGCCTTTATTGAAGCACACCAGTGGCGACTGACTGGCAATGTTCCCTGATCAGCTACCACCCGTGTGCTTCAATAAAGGCTTGATTGGATTATATGTGAGTGGTCTGGAAATCAATTTATGAAACCTCAGGGCATTGCTTTAATTATAACCTTTGATGGACCTTTTATTTTATCTGTTTATTTATATGTGGTGCTGAGAATCAAACCTAGTGCCTCACACATGCTAAGCAAGCACTCTATCACTGAGCCACAACCCCAGCCCACCCTTAGACATTCTGTGAATCATCTTTTCACTTTTTTTTTTATCAGTACTTTGGGATACAAAAGTGTGTGTGTGTGTGTATGTGTTTTATATGTGTGTATGTCTCTCTGTGTGTGTTTTATATGTGTGTGTGTGTGTGTGTGTTTGTGTGTGTGTGTTAACAATGACTAAACTCAGGGGAGTTCTATCACTAAACTATATCCCCAGATCTTTTTATTTTTTTTAATGTTTCAATAAATCTTTATTTATAAACCAGCTAATTCTGGACATGAACAGAATTTCTGGATCCCCTGATCCATAGTAATCACTGTTACTATGAAGGTTTATGGTTTTTATAAAATTATTATTTTTTCCTTGAGAGGCATAGAGTAATGACATGATTAGGTGGGAAAATATAAATAGAAGGTTTAAGTGTATCTTATGTATGCAATTATATTTTTATATGAATAATTTTGTTATTAAATATATACATCAACAAAATGTTCACTTTACACATATATATCTTTATATGTAGTAAAGGCTTTTTGTTAAAATGCATAAAGTGTTTAAAAGTACAAAAAGGAAGTTAAAATCACCCATCCTTTCAAAGACATCCACTCTTTAAACACTGGAGAATTAATTGCCATGTGCTTTTTTGCATACATTTTGCATAAATATATATATGTGCTTGAGAGCATATCATATAAACCTTTTCTGTGTTCAATGTTTTCCTTGAAAATATGTGGTGTATATATGCCTTTTTACTTATATTTCTTCAAAAACTGTATTAAATGGCTAAAAGGTATTTGGTCACCTAAAGCCATGTAGATAAGGTGTCCCTTTCCCTCCTGTGCATCACTTCACTGTGTAACCAAGTTTCCACCCCCATAAACATCTCAGAGGTTGTTCAGATGTCCAGGTGCCTTCATGTGCTGAGTTGTGACTTGTGGGGCTGCTGCAGTGGGACTCTTCATTGCTCTTTTGAGGATTAAAGGAAATAACCTGCATGAAATATTGAGCAGATATTGCAGGCAATTTATTGCATCTTTTCATTCACTTTTTTGTAAAATACGGTTCATGGTCTCAGACCACTTTTTTCTTTCCAATGCTCTTCTTTCCTTTGTGCCTCTTCATTCATTAATTGAGAGGCTGTGAAGATTTAGTCCTTCTGGTCAATGCCACCCTGACTCCAGGGTCAGCAGGAATCAGCAGGGATAGGGTTTTAGACAAGAGGTCCTAAGTGTTGGGCCTTGGAGCCCCCTGGTGTTCCCTCACTGAGCTTCAGCAGCATCTCTGCTGATCTTGGGAAGGGAGAAATGGAGTATGAATATGCTGCAGTTATTTCAAGTGTGTAGGTAAATTGTATGCATAGTTACTATGTGGTAAGCAATCCAATTAATAAAGAAACCAATGTGAGAAACATCTGTGAAGGAAGAATTTTTCATTACTATCCACCTTGTTTGAATGAGACTTCAAGAAGGTTGGAGAGCACTTTTCATATTTTAACTTTTAAAATTTTGTCTCAGTATTCCTTAAAAGATTTTAACCATCTAGCTCCTAATCATAGAATAAACACAATAATTGTCAGAAATCATTTTTTACTTTGCTGATTTGTGAGAAAAATTACCTTTGTATTCTCTGTGATGCAGGGAAGTGATATTTTCTCACTTTAACTGTCAGTTCCTATTATTCAGGGTTTTTGGTTATCTTTTTTTTATTATTGGTCGTTCAAAACCTTACACAGTTCTTAATACATCATATTTCACAGTTTGATTCAAGCGGGTTATGAACTCCCAACTTTACCCCGTATACAGATTGCTGTATCACATCAGTTACCTTTCCATTGATTGACATATTGCCTTTCTAGTGTCTGATGTATTCTGCTGTCTGTCCTATTCTGTGAATCATCTTTTCACTTTTTTTTTTTATCAGTACTTTGGGATACAAAAGTGTGTGTGTGTGTGTGTGTGTGTGTGTATGTGTTTTATATGTGTGTATGTCTCTCTGTGTGTGTTTTATATGTGTGTGTGTGTGTGTGTGTTTGTGTGTGTGTGTTAACAATGACTAAACTCAGGGGAGTTCTATCACTAAACTATATCCCCAGATCTTTTTATTTTTTGAGACAAGGCTTTACTAAGTTGCTCAGGCTGGCCTCAGACTTTAGATCCTCCTGCCTCAGCCTCCCGAGTCACTGGGATTTCAGGTCTGTACCACCACACACAGTAAAACTTTTAAATTTTGATAAAGTTCCAGTATCTATTCAGATTTTCGATTTCTTCCCTTTCTTATTTAAACTTTCAGTTCTGGATTTTGCACCTAGGGGGCGCTCCACCACTTATCTACATCTCCAGACCTTTTTAATTTTTAATTTTTTTGTTTGAACTGGTCTAAGCTGCTAAGGCTGGACTCCAACTTGTGATTCTCCAGCTTCAGCCTTTTGAGTCACTGGGAGTACAGGTGAACACCACCAGCCTTTCTTCCTCTTAAATACGTGTTTTTATTTAAATTTCCCTCTAACAACTGCTTTAGAAACTTTCCATAGACTAGACTACCTACCTTGGTTCCAGAAGCCCAAGTTCCTGTCCCTTTAAGTTGTACATAAGAATCAATTATCATGCCCCTCTTTGAGTCTAATACTCCCATTTCTGTGTTCTTTTTCATTTTATCCATCTATTTTCAGTTTATTTCATAGACTGAAATTATCAAACTTTCAGAAGGAAAAGGTAAATTTAAAACTTTCAGGCTGGAGGTGTAGCTCAGTGGTAGACCATTTCCCTATCATGCATGAGGTCCTGCATCCACTCCTTAGCACCACCCCAAAACAAAACAAAACAAATTCCCTACAATTTTGGTGACCCAGATGGGATGATAAAAATCATTGCTCATTTCAGAGGCTATGGCTGGGGACCCTGGACCCTGACTAAACTGGTCTGTGCAATTAGCAACAATGGTTATTTTACCAAGAATGTGCTTGGAATTTTATATCTTCAGTTTTGACCAGTCTACTTTAAAGAACTGATGATTGACTTTATGAAGCCAATAGTAGCCCTTGGAGAAACAGGCATTAGTGGTGTCTGTTATCTAGAATCAAGACCCTATGAGGCTGGGGATGTGGCTCAAGCGGTAGCGCGCTCGCCTGGCATGCGTGTGGCCCGGGTTCGATCCTCAGCACCACATACAAACAAAGATGTTGTGTCCGCTGAGAACTAAAAAATAAATATTAAAAAAAAGACCCTAGTAGCCTTGTCTACCCAGAAAAATGGAACCAGAAACTCCCCTCACCTGGAAAGTGAGTTCAAACAGAGCAAAAAGCAGAGATGGAGTAAAAGTTTGTACAGCCTGGTGCCTGAGAACTCTGGTCTAGATGCCTATAACTGGCTATATCTGGAGATCAAAAGAAGAGGCAGGAAGGAAAATGGAGACAAGGAAAGGGGAGAATAAGAAGAGACAGCCAGCCTTAGGCCACTTGCCCTCAACTCTACCTTGGCCTGTCTCCTCCAAAGAGACCTCCCAGAATACTTCCCATCACTTGGGTAATCTGCTATGTCCTCCCTCCCTACTGTCTCCCTCCCTTGGGATGTTAACTTGGGAGAAAACACTGGTTCCCATGTCTCTGTCCTTAGATTCACATCCAGTCAAGGGTGAGCATAATAGAATATGTCAAACACACAGGAGTCTCCTAAGGGTGAAGGGGAGAGACTTGAGGAGGGTCCTCCCAGGACTGAGAGGGGAACACCTTCCAAGAGAAGAAGTGTGACCTCTAGTGTAGATAACACTCTCCTCATGTCTGGTTTGAACCAAGGGGCTCATGCAAGGAGTTAGTTACATGCTACTCAATGGGGATCATACCTAGAAACCACCTCTTCCCCACCAGGTGCCAGGGGGTGGGGTGATAAAGTGGAGGCCTCAGAACTGGCCACAAATCCTTAGATATGACCCCTGTTTGCAACAGGATCCCCATGAGGTAGAGTCAGCCAGGGAGCTTAGCATACCAGGGTGAACCTTCTTCACACCCTGCTGTGGTCTCTTTGCGTGACTTTCCCGCATTTCTTGTCCTTGAAGTTCCCAAACCACCAGTAACCCTGAGTTTCTGACTGCCAGTATCAGGCCTTGTGTAATTTGACACACTGGAGCATCCTCAGTCTCACTCTAGCTTCTCAGGACTCATCTTCTCTGGTGTAAGAGCCAGAGACCTAGGTTGGAAATCCTCGGAAGGTGCAACTCAAGTAACCAGTCCCCTTGGAGCCTGAGGACACCAACACCTCCAATTGGGAACCACCCAGCTGCTGAGCCCTCAGTGCCCTGGGTAAGGCAAACAACAGAACCTGTCCCTGATATGCAGTGAAGAGATGGAGATGCCCTGGATCCCAGAACCACAGAGGGCAGAGTAGGCATGGAAACCACTCTCTTTTTTGGTCTCTGGGAAGTATGTCTCATGGATCACAAAATCTCAACTGCTGGCTTGGGCTGATCCCTTTGGCCTCCATATGGCTGGGCCCCAGGAAAAGAGATACACATAGCAATTGGAAGAATTTGTATGTAAGTACCAGTTTCCTTTGAAGTGAAAAAAAAAAAAGCCCCCAATGGGGAGGGTGGATAAAATCCCATAAGTTTTAGTACATTCAGTTTTCATTTTTGTTTATCTTTGAGTATTTTCTTTTTAAAAATTTACTTATTTATTCTAACTTGTAAATCTTATTTACAAGCTAGAATAAATAAGTGACAGCAGAATGAATTTCAACTCATAGTACACGTAGAGAGCACATTTTTTCATGTCTCTGGTTGTACCCAAAGTAGAGTCCCACCATTCGTGTCTTCATGCATGTACTTAGGGTAATGATGTCCATTTCATTCCACAGTCTTTCCTAACCCCTGCCACTTCCCTATCTTTTAGTATTTCTATATAAATATTTTTGTAAATATAAATATATAAATATTTTTGTACCAGAGATTGAACCCAAACACTGAACCACGTCCCCAGCCCTTTTTTATATTTTATTTTGAGACAGGGTTGTTTAGGGCCTCACTACTAAGTTGGGTCTCATACTAAGTTGCTTAGGGCCTTACTAAGTTGCTGAGGTTGGCTTTCAACTTGTGATTCTGTGCTCTATATGTGTATTATGAATTGAAATTATGCTCTATATGTGTACTATAAATAGAATGCATTCTTCTATCCTGTATAACAAATTAGAATAAATAATTTTTTTTTAAAAAGAAAATACTCAAAGAGAAACAAAAATGAAACTGCCTCAGGCTCTCAGGGCACTGGGATTACAGGTATGAGCCACCATGCCTAGCTATCATTGAGTATTTTCTTATTGATTTTTGTAATATATTTTTGAGGCAATAATTATTCAATAATTATATACATTTAATTTCTATGTAGATGTAAATTTTCTAAATTTCTTTCTCTTACTGACTTCTTATTTCATTCCATTGGAGTCAGCAAACATACTTTATATGATTTCATTTCTTCAAATTTATTGAGGCTTGTTTCATGGCTTAGCATATGATCTATTCTGGAAAATATTTCATGTGCATTTGAGAGGAATGTGCTTTCTTACTGTTGTTGAGTGGTATGCTGTTTCAGTTTTCTATTTACTTGTTGATCTTTTGCCTAGTTGTTCTATTCATAATTGAAAGAGGATTACTGAAGTCTCCAACTGCTGTTATTGAGTTGTCCATTTCTCACTTCAATTCTGTCAGTTTGGCTTCATGTATTTTAGGGCTGTATTGTTAGTTGTAGGGACATACACACACTACCTTTTGACAAAAACAGAGGCAAATAATTTGCACACCTGACTTAAACCTGTCACAACAGGTAAAGAAATTAAACTTGGAGACATTGCCAAGGTCTATTTTTTTGTAATCATAGAACTTCTCAGTGTGAATTATACTATTCTCAGCTTGAAAGTGAAGGAATTGGAGAATTGAAGTAAGCATTACAAATCTCCATCTCTCTTCCCTTGGTGTGTCTGTGGGGAGATTGGAAAGCACCATCTAACAAACATCTTAGAACGGGGATTCCACTTTTCCCAAGATGAACTGTTTCCCTGCACTCCAGGACAAGGTGTGGGGCTGCTACTTCTTCACCTGTTTTTCCTCTACTATATTACCTTTTAAAAAGGTCAACCTAACTAGGGAGATGCGGCTAAAAAACACATATTATAGAGTGGTGGCACACACCTGTAATCCCAGTGGCTCTGGAGGCTGAGGCAGGAGGATTGAAGTTCAAATCCAGCCTCAGCAACTTAGTGAGGCCCTAACAACTCAGTAAGACCCTTTCTTTAAATAAAATATTAAAAAGGGATGGGGATGTGGCTCAGTGCTTAAGTGTTCCTGGGTTCAATCCCTGGTGCAAAAAAGAAAGAAAGAAGTATTATAGAATATATTTCAAAGTAGGGGCAAATAGGCCTCTCCCATGGCCAAGAGGGTATGGTCTGATCTTTAGAGAAGACCTCAAATTTTTGATTTTTGAAGTTATTTGCAATAATTAATACATTCATATTCTTGTACTAGGTGATAAAGATGTTTACTAAGTGTAAATACTTGAAATATATGAAAAATTGTATATTTTACTATCTTAGGATCCTTAGAAAATGTGAACTTAGGTCTTTCTAGATCACAGAGAAATCAAGTTTGACAATGATGCTGGAAAAACTTGATAAGGGCTAATTTGTACATTACTCAGGGGAGAAGAGAATTTACCCACCCTCCTCAATCTCAGTGGTTGAAGTCCCAGAATCTGGGGTAAGCAAACTGAATATTAATAACAATAAGAGACTAAGAGAGGAATTTTCTCCCCATCCCATTGCACACCTGCTGTCTGCACTGCACAGGAGCTGGGGCTGGGCCCAGCCTTAAGGGTGAGCTCTGGTAATTTTGGAGAAGATTCTGCCCATGTCAGAGGCTGGAACAGAGAGAGGGTTGAGGACCAAGGCCCACACAGTTTCCTGGAGGTGCAAGAGACTGTCCTTTCAGAAGGCCTGGGGACCTCAGGTGTAGGGAGCAAAGAGCAATGACTCTCCTCTGCCACCTAGTGGTGAGACTCTTGGGCACCCACTTCCATGTGTGTTCCTATTGTCCTGGATTAACCTCCTTGGCACACTGTGAAACAACCCCTGCTGATTCACGAGGTCCAGTTACAGAAGTTTCAAGGTGCTCCCTTCAAGATTCTCTCTGCCTTCAGGAGGACAAAGTTATGGACTCTTTAGGAGAATGTTCTCAGCCTGATTTGAAGAAGCTAGGTCTCTCCTATGTCCTTTAGCCTCCTGTGTTTACTGGTAGCCTCAATACTCAGGCAGCTATTATCAATTGCCATAGAACATCCATGGAACATGCCACAAAAGAATACTCTTTGCTGGGCATAGTGGTGCATGCCTGTAATCGCTGCAACCTGGAAGACTGAAGCATGAGGATCACAAGTTCAAAGCCAACCTCAGCAACTTAGCAAGACCTTGTCTCAAAATAAAATATAAAACCAGCTGGGAATGTGGCTCAGTGGTTAAGCATCTCTGGCAATCCCTGGTACCTACCCACCAAAAATTTTTTGAAAAAAAAAAAAACTATATTCAAGGGAAAAGAGAGTATAAAATTACAGGGACACAGACAAGGGAGTTTCCCAATCTCCATGTTGCTGCTCCTTCACAAAAATAATCCTAAAGATATTAAAGTAATTGAGAAGCCAAAGACTGTATTCCAAATTTGTATCCACAAGTAGAATTCTTATTTTGTAGAGTCTTTAGGATACTTGACATATTTTAAAACATATGTCTTTTAAAAAATTATATGAGCCAGGTGCTGTGCACACATTTGTAATACCAGGCAGGAGGATTGCAAGTTCAAGGTCAGTTTCAGCAATTTAGGGACACCCTGGGTCCAATCTCCAGGTTCAAAACCAAAAACAACAACAAAATGAAAGAAGAAATGGAATGAAATATGTTTTCTAGTCATAATACAATCAAACCAAAAAGCAAAAGGAAAATGACAACACTGTATAGCTCTTGGGTTAAAGGGAATTATAATAAAAATTGAAACAACAACTTTGAAATCATCAATCAAAGCATTCTATTTGAAGCTGGGTAAGGTGGTGCCACAAGCCTGTAATCCCAGTGACTTGGGAGGCTGAAGCAGGAGGATTGCAAGTTCAAGGCCAGGCTTGGCAATTTGGAAAGACCCCATCTAAAAATAAAAATAGCTGAGGACATAGCTCAGTGTAGCATGCCCCTCAGTTCAATCCCCAATATCAAAATAAAAAAAAATCTTTAAAAATGATGGAATTTCACCAAAGCCACACTTAAGAAGAAAATCCATAGAGTAAAATGCTTTTATTATTAAACAACAAAGAATGCAAATACAATATGCTGGATATTTATTAAAAGCTTATACTTTTAAGACTTGAACAAAATATATTTCCTTTAATCTTTATAGTACTTATGAAGTGGGTACTGATTTTTGTCCTTCATAACAGTTAGGAGGTAGGTACTGTATGTGCCCTAATTAAGCACATCTAACTGTGTAATCTGCTTCCAAGAACTATTTCACAAGCTTCTCAATTCAATGCCACAAATACTAATGCTTACTGTAAACAGGGCACTGTAACAAAGAGATGTTCAAAGGTGTTCTCTACCCTGTAAAAATCAAGTAATTTGTGTTTCTGATATATATGAGGGATAAGAGGCATATCATACTATGATTGCAACTAAGCCAACCAGCTAAAATTGACTGTATTAAATGCTAAAAATAATGCATAATTATAGCACTTTGTGAAGAGAAAAATTAATCCAGCTTGGGATGGGGATAGTGGTGCTTGTTTCCACTATTCAGAGAAGCAGCTCTAGGTTGTTCAAACAATTACTTGATGCAAGAGAAGCAGGGAGAGCATATACGTTTCCACTTTATTAAAATAGTGTATAAATACAGAGCAGTTGGGCACATCCATTCTAAGGCACTGTTCTGGTTTGAATGCAATTCCACAAGAGAGAAAAAAGAAGCCATTACATTCTGAATTTTTCATCTCTACATTCATACTCCTCCCATGTTACATGTTTATTGCTACTGGGATCTCAATTTAACCCCAGACTTATAGCAGCATCATACAGGGACCTGGATGTTAAGAATTAAAGACACATCCCGGCTCTGGCACTTAATATGATTTGGCACTTAATTATAGACTCTCTTGCATTGTTGTCCATTTGTTTCCCAACACTTGTTTAATTACAGATATTATAAACTCTTTATGAGCCTGATCCATGAATTATATTTCTTTACTAGCTCCATTAAGCCTAGAGCAGGACTAGTTAGGCACATAGTAGATACCCCCCAAATACTTATCACTTCCAAGAATTTCAATGCAATAGAAGAGATATACTTTCCCTAGTTCTAGTTTAAGGAAAGGATGACTGGATATCTTCATAAAGGGACAATGCTTGAATGTCCTATTTCTTGTATCTGATAACAAGGAATTAGGCTCAATAATAAGCTTTAACTGATAAGATTTCTTCCTTCGCTATGAGAATTGGAGTTGTTACCATGATTATATGAAAATGTTTATATAAGTAATAACTGTGTGTGTATGTGTAATTATAAGATTATAAGTAAAATTCAAGGAGGTTGAGAATCACTGGGCAATTCACAATTAATCTGAATGAGTGACCCTCAATTCCTTAATTTGATGTGTGTGTGTGTGTGTGTGTATGCTACTGTGGTGTGTGTGTGTGTGTATATGCTAGTGTGTGTGTGTGTGTGTGTGTGTGTGTGTGTGTGTGTGTAATTATGAGTAAAATTCAAAGAGGTTTAGAATCACTGGGCAATTATCTGAATTAGTGATCCCCACCTCCTTAAAATGATGTGCTGTATGTTTTGTATATTATACAAAAGATGTATACCTTTGAAGAAATTTCCATAATACCCTTGAAATAAATGGAGATTACTAACTTGGGATCAACAGGACTACACTGATAGCTATAGAAATAGTTATTTAAGGCAGTGTGTTTCAAGGGATATTTGCAAAATACTGGTTCAAAAGTTATTACTAGGTGTATATGAAAAAGGTTCTGGGGTCAATAAGTTTAGAAAACGTTAAGCCCAAAGAGGTGCTTTATCCTCCTTTAGTAGAGGACTTCTCTGAGATTTTCATATGCTGATATGCATTATGAATCTAAGAAGGAGAAACAGCAGGAAGCAGTTTCCAAACTTACTTGCAACATATCTTGCAGAATTAAGTGTGCCATGACACATACTTATGGAGACACTGAATTTTAAAAATGGGTAAAATTTCAAAAGCACTGAAAGACATATAAGTGAATATCAAAGGAGAGCGAAAAATCCATTAATATTGGTTCTCTAGTCAAATGAAAGAAAATTCATTCTACTTGTACAACTTCAACTGTCAAGTTAATTCTTCCAGATCTATAGCTTAATTACCAAATCAATAATCCTCTCTAAGCACCATCACCATAGACTTCCAACTAAGCAAACCAGTAAACTTGGCAAATTCAAAAGTAAAGATTACAATCTTGATTTTCTTAAACATAGAAATTTCAATAGAAGTAACCCTATTTTTATGAGGCAAATAATATTCCCCTTCATCCTTGTGTTCCTTACACTTTTTATTGTTTGACAAAATCCATTGTCTCCCTTCTTGCACCTGGGGCATATCTAAAGCTCTGAGCTTATGTAGTCAACTTTAATAATTACACAGCAGAATAAGTATTCTATTACAGATATGTCATCTACACATGGTTATCCATTATATTGATCCTACCCCTAAAAGGATAATCATCCTTTATATGCTTACACTTATGATATGGTTGCCCCGGCAGAACACAAAGTTTTCCATTGTAATTTAAAAAAGACAGAATAAATCAAATCTAGGATAGCTGCAAGAATAGGTGGATACTCTAGAACTTATATGCCTTGGAAGATGGGTTTAAAAAATAGCCTTCCCCCCACCCCACAAAAAAATGCTGTTCTTATAAGTTCAAAGAGCTTCTTCCAAATTATGACTTTTTTGAGCTAATATTAATCTCTACAGGACCTATTTCTCTTAACAATTCTTAAAGAAGTCCTCTAAAGTGAGTAACTTGGTGCATAATAAGACCTGCTCTCTGTCTGAAGCTTTTAGAACAATGACTACACTTGTATGGCTTTTCCCCTGTATGAATTCTTAAATGAATAACGAGGCTTGGTCTCTGTCTAAAGCTTTTTCCACAATAATTACATTTAAAAGGTCTCTCTTCAGTATGCGTTCTCTGGTGCAAAGTAAGTGCTGTCAGTCGACTAAAACTCTTCCCACAGCTATGACATCTATGAGGTTTTTCACCTGTGTGAGTTTTCAGATGTCTTTTGAGACTTGATCCATGACAGAAACTTTTTCCACACTCCAGGCATTTATATGTTTCTTCTTCAGAATGTGTTCTCTGGTGCCCAATAAGGTGTGACCGCCGAGTGAACCGCTTCTTACATACAGTACATTCATAAGGTCTCTCTCCTGTATGAAGCCGTTGGTGCCTATAAAGGTCTGAACTACGGAGGAATCTTTTGCCACATTCAGGACATTTGTGAGGTTCCTCTCCTGAATGAATTCGCTGGTGTCCAGTAAGTTGTGACTTCCGAGCAAAACATTTTCCACACTGAGGACATCGGTGAGGTTTCTCTCCTGGACTCTTTTTCTTCTGAGGCCTAGGGTTGAGAGGTTCTTCCAGGTTGGAACTCTCGGGTGTCTCTCCTAGAGTGGGGTTCTGATGTTCTACAAGTTTTGCTAAATCTGTCTGTAAATCCTCTGGGGGTGGTTCCCACTGATTTTCTAACTGTACATAGTCTTTTTGCAAAATGGGACCATGTAGAGCATTCCCCTCTAATGTTACAACAAATGGATACATATTCTCCATTTTTTTCTGTTTTGAAGCATCTTCTTCATTTTCTAACCCAATCTCAAAACCTAAGAGAAGAGATGGAAAATTGCCAATGTTATCATGTTCCAAGAGAGGGAAAAAAACTGAAGGAAAATAAAGAGCTGGGCTGGGGATGTGGCTCAAGTGGTAGCCCGCTCGCCTGGCATGTGTGCAGCCCAGGTTTGATCCTCAGCCCCACATACAAACAAGGATGTTGTGTCCACCGAGAACTAAAAAATAAATATTACAAAATTCTCTCTCTCTCCTCTCTCTCTCTCTCTCTTTAAAAAAAAGAGTCATATTAAACCATTAACAGAAATATAGAAATTCCTAAATAGAATTCCTAGCTCTTTACCCCAATTAAGTTGAAATTTTCTTTCCCTTCTTCCCTAGTACATTAATGAACATTTACTTACCTATCTTAGAATCAAGTAATTGTTTCATTTCTTTGGAATCCTGTAATTCTTTCACCCATGGCTCTTCTCTATGCTCCAGTGGGAAGGTCACATCAAGCTTTGGTAAAGGATATCCTGGTTAAAGAAAAGAAGGAAAGCATGATAGTTTGATTCATCATTGGTTGTTCCAGAATTTGGGCTGATTTCTTGGACACAGGGCCTCTTGATATCTACTTCCTCCTGGGTTAAGACTACTTCATCTGGAGTCACAGGAAGTTTTTTTTTTTATGATAAGAACAAAAGAAAAATGGAAACATTATTTTGTGCTCACTTTAAGGAGGTTCTCTAATCTATGGGAGGTGAATGAACAATCTGTGTGCTGACATCAGTGCACTAAATTACTTCTATGTTTATTTTTTGGTGGAGGAGCAGTAACCAGGAATTGAATCCAGGGGCACTTTACCACTGAGCTACATCCCCGAGCCTTTTTTTTTTTTTCTGAGATTTTATATGTGTCTCCCAGAGGTCCATGTGTTAAAGGTTTGGTCCCCAGCTAGATGCTGTTGGGAGGTGGTGGAAATTAAAGGTGCAGGACCCAGTGGGAAATTTTAAGTTATTGGGAGGTGTGCCCTTGAGAGGAATTGTGGAACCCTGGTCTCTTCCCCTTTCTTTTTTATTCCTGGCCATGAAGTGAACAGTTGTTCCACCATGTATTCTGCACCATATATGCTGCCTGGCCATAGGCCCAAAATCTTTGATCATGCTGAAATCTCCAAAAAGTTGATTATCTCAGGTATTTGTTACAGTAATGGAAAGCCAACAAATACAGCTTTTATATTTTTCAACTCTAAAATTTCCATTTGAGTTTTCTAATTTCTATCTCTTTATTGCTAATCTCTATGAGATATAATATTGTCATCATAACTTTCTTTACTTAATTGTGGTTTTCTCAAGTTCTTAGAATACAGTCATAATGGTTACTTTGAAGTGTTTTTCTGTTAAATATGATCTCTAGTCACTCTCATAAATGGACTCTGTTGCCTGATTTCCCCTGCCCCAATAGTTTTGTATCAACATGCATGTCTCATAAATTTTTGTTGGTATTGGACATTTTATATAATATATTGTAGCAACTCTATACCACTCCCCAAGGTCTTTCATTGTTATTTGCTTATTTATTATCAAATGACTGGGTAATTTTAGTGAAGTCTATCCCCCTGCAATACTAAGTATTATTAAGCAATATTAACCTGACATCACTCTTCCTGGAGCACATCCTTAGCTATGCACAGTCTCTCTGGAATGATAGATATTAGGGCAGCAAAATATATTGCAAGAAAAAATGATCTCAAACATTGAAAAACATTAATGTGCATATCCAGGAAGGAACACACTGATGATTCTATGTGATTTCTTGAAAAAAAATAGATTTCACATCCCAAGAAAAATTTCAAGTATTACAAAACAAGAAATCTGTGTCACTGGAGGGCATGCAGCAAATAGGCACAAGAAACAAACATTATGTCTATCACACACAAAGCCATGCAGGCTCTTCAGGTCATATGGAGGCCTCTACTTGTTTGGTAGCAGAATGAATTTCACATACAAAAAAACACAAGGAAATAGATCCACAGATAAAATAAAGATCTAAAATTTACACAAAAGGATAAAACCTTAAAAGACAGGAAGAGAAAAATGATTCATCAGTTACATGAAGGGCTTCAAGTTGAGTTCTCATCAGAAAACAACAGAGGCTAGAAGGCAGTGAGGTTGACATATTCAAAGTACTCAGAGAAAAATAAAAACTGTATGCTGGGCATGGTGGTACATTCATATAATCCCAGCAACATGGGAGGCTGAGGCAGGAGGTCGCAAGTTCAAGGCCAGCCTCAGAATTTTACTGAGGCATTAATTAACTTAGTGAGAATCTGTCTCTAAAAAAGCTAGGGATGAAGCTCAGTGGCAAATGATCCCTGGGTTCAATCCACAGTACCATAAAAACAGGCAATCAAGAATCTTACAACTAGCAAAGCTATCTTTCAAAAATGAATATGCAAGGGCTGGGGATATAGTTCAGTAGTAGAGTGCTTGCCTGGCATGTGTGAAGCCCTGGATTTGATCCCCAGCACTATAAAATGCAATAAAGATATTCCTGAGAAACAAAACAGAATTCAATTCTAACAGACTTATCAAAAAATATATAATTTATAATATATTATAAATTATATTATGTTTTATGTAATATATATAATATAATCTATAGACAGAGAGTTGAAAAAAACACTAAGGAAGTTCCTCATCTGGGAAAGTGACCACAAAATCCAAATCAAAAAATAGTACAAAAAAGGTAAGTATGTAATGAAAAAAAATTATAAATAAAAAATTCTGCTTCTTTCTTTTAAAATATTTTTTTAAATAAGTGCTACATATATAGAAATGTAATGTATTTGTCAATAATAGCACAAGTGAGGTGGGTGAGAGCAAAGTTGTATTGGTCTGGATGATTCCAATTGATTACTAAAATCCACAGGAACAAATGAAAAAAAAGAAAGAGAGAGAGAGAGAGAGAGAGAGAGAGAGAGAGAGAGAGAGAGAGAGAGAGAGAGAGAGAGAAAGAAAGAAAGAAAGAAAGAAAGAAAGAAAGAAAGAAAGAAAGAAAGAAAGAAAGAAAGAAAGAAAGAAAGAAAGAAGGAAGGAAGGAAGGAAGGAAGGAAGGAAGCCAGGTGCAGTGGCACATGCCTACAATCACAGCAATTGGGGAAGCTGAGGCAGGAGGATCTCAATATCAAGGCCAGCCTTGGCAATTTAGAGAGATCCTCAGTGACTTAGTGAGATCCTGTTTCAAATTAAAAAAAATAAAAAGGTTGGGGATGTAACTTATTGGTAAGGGGCCCCTGGGTTCAATCCCCAGTGCCACCAAAAAAAAAAAAAAAAGACTGAAAGTAAAGGATGGAAAAATACATATCCTGTAAATAACATCCACAAGATGACTAAACAGATATTAAAACAAGAAATGCTACTAAAGAGGATCATTTTATGATAAAACGATCAATCAGAAAGAGAAAACAGTTATAAACACATATGCAGTTAAATACAAAGTACCAAAATACATGAAGCAAAAAAAATGAAATAAATAGAAGAATACACAATTCTATAGTATAGAAGTTGGACATTTCAATAACCCCTGTATTAATGGATAAAAAATGTGATTAACTATAGAAGACAATGAAAATATCATAAGTTAAACATGGCAAACATGCATAGAACACTCCACCTAATAATAGCAGAATATACATTCTTCATAAGTGCAAACAGAAAATTCTCCAGGACACATAAGATGCTATACCATAAAAACAGGTTCAGAGACAACTCAAATTACTACAACCAGAAATGAAAGAGGTAACACTACCACTAACCTTACAAAATAATTATAAAGGAATACTATAAACAAATGTATGAAAATAAATCAGATAATAAATAAGGGCATGTGCCACCCCACCTGGCTATAATCAATGGATTTTTATAAAGGTGCTAAGAAAATTCAATAGAGAAAGAGTAGTCTCCTCAATAAATGGTGCTAGGACAACAGGATATCCATGTGCAAAAGAATGATATTGGTTCCCCGTTTAAAATATTTATTTTAAATGGATCAACGTAAGATATAAATACATAAGAGAAGGAGTATAAGTTAAAATCTTCATGACCTTGATTTAGACAACAGTTCTACAAATATGACATTGAATGTACAAGCAAAAAGGGCTGGGTTGTGGCTCAGTGGTAGAGTTGCTCACCTAGCACATGCAAGGCCCTGGGTTCAATCCTCAGCATCACATAAAAATAGATAAAATGAAGGTATTGTGTCCAACTACAATTAAAAAATAAATATTAAAAAAAGAGGGCTGGGGCTGTAGCTCATTTGGTAGAGTGCCCGCCTCGCACGTGTGAGACACTGGGTTTGATTCTCAGCACCACATAAAAATCAATAAAGATATTTCAAAAAAAGAAAGTATAAGTAAAAACAGAAAGCAGAGGAGGGCTGGGGATGTAGCTCAGTAGTAGAGCCCTTGCCTTGCATATGCAAGGTCCTGGGTTCAATCCTCAGCACCATCTCCCCTTAACTAAAAAAAAAAAAAAAAAAAAGAAGAGGAGGAAAGACTTTCTAACTCATGCTATGAGGCCCTTATTGCTGTGACAAAAAAAAAAAAATCTTATTAAGACAGGACAAGAAAAGGAAACTATAGACCAGTATCTCTTCTGAATATGGGGGTAAAGATCTTCAACAAAATGTTAGTAAAATGAATCTAGCAATACATAATAAGAATTATACACCAGGTATTTATTCCAGGAATGCAAATATGATTTATCATTAAAAATTAAGATATAACATTACAGTAGAATATCAAATAAAAAATCACGTTCATTTCAATACCTACAGAAAAAAATAATCAAGCAAAATTTATACTGCTTCCTGATTTTTAAAAAAACTCAAACAACAAATAGAAGGCAATTTCCTCATCCTGATAAAAAGTATCTATGAAAGATCCACAGCTAAAATCATAAGTAATTGAGAAAAATTAAATTTCTCCTGCAAGCAGGAAAAAAGGCAAAGATGTGAACTCTCACCATTTTATTCAACATTCTACTAAGGTTCTGACAAGGGCAACTAGGCAAAACACAAAAAACAAAAACAAAAACAAACAGATTTAGATTGAATCTCAGGAAGTAAAACTGTTTCTTTTCACAGATGACATGGTTCTGTACATGGAAAGTTCTAAAGAATCTACTAAGAAATAATAAGCAAGTTCAGTAATTTGTAGGATACAACATCAATATAGAAAAATCAATTGTAATTCTATATACTTTCAACAAACAATCCAAAAATAAAATTAAGAAAACAATTGCACCAACAATAACATTAACAAGAATAAAATATTTAGGAAAAAAATTAATACAAATCTTATACTTTATAAACTACAGCTGGGTGTGGTGACACACATGCTAGCATCTTGGAAGGGGTAAGACAGGAGGATTACAAATTCAAGGCTGGCCTGGGCTATTTAGTGAGACCTTCATCAATTTAGCAAGACCCTGTCTCAAAATAAAACATAAAATGGGCTGAAGATGTAGTTCATTGGGCAAAGTGCCCCTGGGTTAAATCCCCAGTACCAAAAACAAAAACAAAACCTATAAAACATTGTTGAAAGCTATCAGAGAAAATCTGAATAAACAGAAAAGCATCTTAGGCTCATGCATCACAAAATCTAATATTGTTAACATTGGTAATACTCTTCAAATTGATCCACATCTAATACAATCCCTAAAAGCATCCTAATTGACTTCTATGTAGAAACTGATGAAATTACAACAAATTCAGAATGTCTTGAAAAATAAGATCAAAGTTGAATTCTTGCATTTTCAGATTTCAAAATTTACCACAAAGCAATAATAATCAGGACAGGCTGGTACATCCATGAGAATAGACATATGAATCAGTAGGATAGAAATAATGCATCCAGCAATAAGCCCATATACCTCCAATCAACTGATTTTTAACAATAGTTTCAAAGACATTCAATGCAGAAAGTATAGCCTTTTCAACAAATAATGCTGAGACACCTTGCTATCCACATGCAAATAAAGTATCTGTTGGACCCCTACCTCACACCCTATAAAATTAGTTGAAAATGGTAAGAGTCTTAAATATAAGAAAACATGATCATTTTAAAACATAATCCCAAATTCTTTGATATTCTTCCATTCCAGAGGTAGGATTTTTCCTTTCCTTCACTTAACACTTAATTGTGGGGTGTGGGCTGGTGGGTTTAACTTAGTGCCTCCCTTCATTTTTTTGACACAATATCTTCATTCCATTTATTTGTTTGTTTTACTTATTTATTTATTTATATGTGGTGCTGATGATCAAACCCAGTGCATACATGCAAGGCAAGCGCTCTACCGCTGAGCCACAAAGCCACAACCCCAGCCCTTAGTGACTCCCTTCTAATAAAGAGAATGTGGTAGAAAAGCTGGTGTGTGACTAGGTTACCAAAGATGCTAAGGCATGCCCCTTGTTTTCTCTTGGATCATCTACTAGGGGGTGGGGAGCCTGTTGTCCTGTCATGCTGATGCTCAGGTAGCCTCTGAAGAAGCTCTCTTAGCAAGGAATTGAAGCTGCCTGGCAGGCCCTGCTGGCACTTGATTAAAATTATAAAAGACACTCTGAGCCAAAAACATCCAATAAACAACTCCCAAAGTCCTGACTCTTAGAAATTGTGAAAATGCTTTTTCCTTATGTTGCTAAAATTGGGGGGCAGAATAATTTATTTTGAAACAAAAGCTAAATAATACAAAGAAGGAAAAAGCAACCACAGGTTAACTAAAAAAAGTGATTACTAAAGAATGCTCTTCAAGTCCTATACTCAGGGAAAGACTTTATCAAGCTCCATTAGCAAAATCTGTCATAAAGGTTCCACTACACTGTGAAACATTATTAATATAGTTTTGGGTTAGATATTACCTTACAGTTAACTATTTTATATAATAGGATAATCTGGAGAGATTTAAGTGACAAGAATGTTCTGATGCTTTCCAGATACTATGGGTTTCATGTTTAAATTTTCATCTCTCATAATCTTAATCACCAAAAGGATGTGGTCTTTGACATCTCACATGTATTCCAAACGAAAATGTATTGATTGAAACAAAGTTTTGGGGCTGGATTTGTGGCTCAGCACTCTCCTAGCACATGCAGGATGCTTGGCTGGTCCTCAGCACCACATAAAAATAAAAAATAAGGTTAAAAAAACCCCAAGGTTTGATAATTAAAAATATATTCCAATTTTGGTGTAATAATTTTGAATTCCACATTCTCCAAAGATAGAGTTGGCATGATACCCTTCATGCTTTTAGGACCAGTGCCTCCTTGCCTCTTTTCTTTCTGACTACAGACATTCTAATAGCATTACCCACCTGTAGGATTTAGAGTGTCTGGCTTCTATTTAATGATGGATTTTTTTTGTTGTTGTTTATGTCTTCCTTAGATCACTCTGCATTTTTCCTTTAAGTTCTTTTTTTATTTTGCAATGAACGTGTGTGTGCTTTCAGTTATAAAAAATATCATTAAATGACCAAAATACTTGTGTGCACACACACATTTCATATAATCAAACCATCCTAATATTTTGCTGACAGAGAATATATTGCAAACTTTAACATAAACTCAATTGATTTCTTCCATTACTTTTAAATTCATTCTTCACTTAGCCAGTATCTTGTGCTTTTCACTCCATCTCCAATAGGATCTGCTTCATGCAATACATCAAGATGTTTAAATACTTAAGTAACCTTTAAATAATGGAGGAAGAAGTCTTACATCATTTTGCAAAGTATATTATATACTTTAAACAGGGAAAACAGGATACTTTCCCTCTTCCAAATTTGTATTTCTTACTTGATTAACTAACTATACCTATCTTTTGTTAAGCACACTGAATTTTCATGTGCTTTACACCATGATGAATACTGCTGCTCTGTGATCTTTGAACCTGTAATATTGATAAAAGAAGCAAATTAACATGTAGAATCAGAATGTATATATTAAAAGAGCTATAATTTGATAGGACTAATGAAACTCTACTATTTGTGGCAAGCACACATACATATACACAGATTTTTAAAATAATTATTTAGCAGACTTTTAAATGAAGGTAACATAAAGACTGGAATATAAATGATGACATCATATAGTTCTGCAAGGACCACAATAAGAAAATGTATTTCAGGGTTTTCCCTCTCCTGGTCAGCATTATTTAAAAAATATGTGTCAGGTGCAGTGGTGAATGCCTATAATCCCAGTGGTTTAGGAGGCACAGGCAGGAGGATTGCAAGTTCAAAGCCAGCCCCAGCAGCTAACAAGGCCCTAAGCAACTTAAAAACTCTGTTTCAAATTAAAAAATAAAACTAAACTAAAAGGCCTAGGAATGTGCCTCAGTGGTTAAGTGCCCCTGGGTTCAATCGCTGGTACCAAAAGAAAAACCAAATGAAATCCACAAGTACCCTAGATCCATATGTTCAAATCTAAACTCACCTTGACCACCAAATTTGATCCTTATCTGTGTTCTCCATGTCAGTAAATAACATTGACAATCTGGATGCCATCCTTCATACCTTTTGGTTCATCACTGACACCTCACCAAGTCCTATATTTTATACCTGCTAAATATCTTTTGAATTACCCCTTTTCACTCCATCATCACCCATACACCCATGGTTCAGAAAACTTCTCTCCCACCTGGAGGATTTCAACAACCTCCCAAAGGTGTCCCCATTTCCACTGGATCTCACTAGTACTGTAGCCAGAGTGATCTCCTAAAATGTAAGTCTGCCTATATCACTCTGATGATATTTGAGAACTTTCAAACATTCCCCACAGCCTTGATATTAAATCTTTTGGGGGGATGCCAGTGATTGAACAGAGGGGTGTTTAACCACTGAGCAAAATTCCCAGCACTTTTTTATTTTCTATTTTGAGACAGGGTCTCACTAAATTGCTTAGGGCCTCACTATGTTGCTGAGACTGCCTCAGACTTGCACTCCTCCTGCCTCAGTCTCTGAGATTACAGGCTGGGATTACAGGCCTAAACCATGATGCCCAGCTTGATATTAAATTTTGATTCCTCAAACACAAGAAAAAGTTTTTCATGACTCAGGACACTGCTTCTTTCTCCAGCTTCTTCAATTTCTACCCCTGCTTCTCTACTTCTGCCCACCCCTCAGAATGTAGCAGCAGGTCTTCTCTCTGCCCCAGGGCCTCTGCACTTGCATCCCTTCTGCCAAGGCTCCCTCTCCTCACTCCCACCACTCAATGGCTGACTCCAATCCATCCTAGAGTACTACCCCAGATCCCCCTCCTCCAGAGGTCTTCCCTCAGCCTAATGATGGCAAGGGCACCTGCTGTGTGCTCTGCCAGCATCCTAAGCCCTCCAACACACACACGTTCCCATCACATATCCAACGTATCTGGACTGTCCACCAGAAGTGGGTGCCGGGACAGCTGGGGCTGCTTTCCTGCCCCGTGGACTGTCTAGTCACAGGGTCCAGCAAGATGCCTGGCTCTTCACGGTGCTCAGAATGTTGATTGTGAGAATAAATGTGGAGAAGTGGAAGGGGACACAGTTGCTAAGCCCTGGCCCTGTGCTAGTGATGGGGGCATCCCACATTTCTGTTTTGCAACATGGACCATTCTCCACCTATTTGCATCTGCAGGGCTCTTTGGTGCTCTCAGGACTACACAGTGTCTTGGTGTGCCAACATGGTGACGCTGGGCTGCTGGGGAAAGGGAGAGGACTCCCACCACACTTGGGCCCAAGCTTCAGTGGGGGAGGGGAAGGCTGGGACAGGGCGTGGGTAGCAATGTAAGGAAATGGCAAAGGGAAGGGGAACAGGAACACCCAGGCATCAAGTCCCGCTGCCTTTCTCCACATGGCCTTTTCTCCTGCTAGCATGCACCCATTTGTGTCCAGGGCTGTGGTTCTCAAAGGGCGGTGTGTGCAGCACTTTGCTCAGAGACCTTGTTAAACCTGTACCCCAGGTGGTGCTGGGGCTGAGTGACTGCTTACTCATGAGAAGGGTGGTTACTTTCGCCTGTTCCCCAGGCCACTGTACCCAAAATGCATTTTCCCCTGCTGTTCCCAGAGAGACATCTCCTCTTCCTCCCTTTCCTTTTCATCCAAGTGGTCCATTTCCACTGGGGAATCCATGTTTCCCAGCAACCCCAACCTTTGAGAGCTCTTGTGTGCTCGGTCAGACACAAAAGAGCAGAAAGAAAACCTCGCCTTACCAGGATCCAGAAAGGGCTGGCATTCCCCAGCAGCACCATAGTTCAGCTCCTGAGGCCCTGCCTGTGGGATCCAGGCCCCTGTCACGGGAGCCTCCTGGACAGGTCCTATTCCCTGGAGCGCAGATGTCTCCAGGTGCATGTTTGGCATGGGTACTGTTCCTACAGGAGCCAGTTCTTCCAAGAGCATGTCATGCATATCGACCTGGGGGAAATGCCAGAACCCATCAGTTTAGAGTTATCCATAAGAAGTGAAGTTAGTTTAACCTCATTCTAAAGCAAAGTATTGCTGACTAGCAGTCAAATGAGAGCCACATGTGTAGTTTAAAATGTTCCAGTGGTCATAGGACACAATGTAAAAAAGGAACCAGGGAGTCCTCAATCTTAATAGCCCGTCAGATTTAACGTGACATATGGAAACCATCAGGATTGCAGCATGTAATCAATCCAAACAATTACCAAGTACTACCTCCTCTCCTCGTCACAGCTTCTGCATGGGCTATGTAGTTTACACCCACAACAGGTCTCAACCAGCACTGGCCACATTTCAAGTGCTCAAGAGCCATACATGGCTCATGGCTCTTGTGCTGGGCAGGGGCAGTCTAGAGCACTTGAAGGCAAAATCTTGTATGGTAAACAAAACTAAGAAGACAGAAGGGAAGGGAAACCACTATTGCATTCTAGTCTGGGGAAGCAGAAACCTTTAGAAGCTTCCTGTTCAGACTTCTTTGTGCCCTGAAGCCAACAGCTCCTGCGAGCCTTGCCCCACAGGGGACCCAGCACCCCAACACCCTGCTGGAAAAACATCTTCCCCTCAGCCCTGTGCTCCCAAAACACAGGCATCATGTGATACTTCTGAACCCAGGGCAGTTCCACTGCCCCTGTGGAGTATTCAACATATGCTGGCTGTTGCTGTCTACTGGGATTTAATGGACCTGAGATGGGAGCATTGCGCACAAAGCAAGAGTTGTTTCAGGTCCCTACCAACTGTGCAATTCCCCCTCAAACATTCATATAGTTGAAGAGCACCTCCCAGCATCAATATCGTGTTGAAAAGATACAATTTTTCCATATTTTAGGATGACTTGGATTTCCTACGAATGCATTACTGTGCAAATCAAAGGAAGATTACATTACTTGTTCCAATTTTCAAAGACGTGTTTGCCACTTAGGGAAATCATCTGACAAGCAGCCACAGTGCATAGTACTTGAGCTGTATTAGTCTGAATATTGGCTGTGGCACTATAACAATTCTAAGAAGAGAGATAGGCATCTGACAATTTCATGATATCTTCTTGTAAAGTCAAGCAAACATATTTCTACAGATATGTGTATTAGTAACTAATATACTATGTTCATTTTCCTTTATATGCTTTCTACATTCTATTGTCTTCAGGGTCAACAAGCTATTTTTGTAAAGAGCTGGATAGTAAATATTTTAGGCTTTTTGACTATGTTTACTTTCTTATTTCTTCTTCTTCCTCTTTAAAAAAAAACACTTTAAAACTGTAAAAGTCATTATTAGCTCACAATGTACACAGAAACAGGCCAAGGTCAGATTTGACCTGCAGGTCATGGAACAATACATAAAAGCATTTGGTTGTTACAGATAGGTACTTTGTTATGTGTAAGTTTCATTTATGGATAATAAAGAGATATTATAAAATATGTGTTACAGAAAGGGGTAGGGTCGGGCCAGTTTGAGAACCACTGACTTGATACTCTTTCTAGCAAAAAGGAAAAACAAAAAGACATCTGAGAGAAGTGTCAAGGCTAGAGAATGGTACACAGACAAAATGTCTGGTCTAGATCCAGTTGCCTCAGTACTTCTTTTGATCTAACAACAATGACCCCATACTCTTTTCTCACCTGCTGCTCTGGTATCTCAAGTTCTCTCTGTAAATCTTCTATCAGTGACACAACTCTTTCTCTATTCTCTGGGCAATGTTCCCTCACCCAGGTCTCTATCTCCGTGGGCAGTATAGTTAGGAATTGCTCCAGCACCAGCAGCTCCAGTATTTGTTCCTTAGACCGCATCTTTGGCTTCAGCCACTGACAGCAAAGCTCCCAGAGTTTGTTGAAAGCTTCATGAGGCCCTGCTGCCTCTGTGTACTGGAATTGCCTGAAGCGCTGGCGGAACACTTCACAGTCAGTGTCATACTCTTGCAGCACAGAGCCCTGATTCAAGGAGGCCTGGATTGCACAACCCAGGGCCACAGCCATTGCCTCTTTCAGAAGATTAGAGTTTATCTGGGACCTGAGGTCTCGGATTTCAGTTTGTTCTGTGTAATAATCAGGGGAAAACACCTATAGCTGAAGACAGGGAAAAAAATGAGAAAAGAGAAACAGCAATGGTTACAAGAGGACATACTCACTGTCTTTTATTTATCTTTATCAAAGACCTACATGATCACTTTGTTATCTTTCTAGTGGTTTTGAGAATCTGAGGACTTGCAGTCTGAAAAAAATACATACATATCCACTTCTGAGAACATTTAAAAAGTTTCTAGAATCTCGGTTTATTCATATACCCTCTAGAGTTGTTCTGTCTAATATGGTAGCCTATAGTCCCATGTGACACTTTAGGTTTAATTAAAATTTTAGTTTCTTAGTCACAGTAACAAAAACTTCAAGTGCTCAATAAATATCACTGCCAAAAATTCTATTGAACAGCTCTGCTCTTGAATTCTACCATCCCAAGGTTAAGAACTCTAGCTTTAAATATGCCCCTAAAGATCTGTTGGCATTTAACCCTATTCCTTGTCTAATCCAAGTATCATGTGTTTCTGAATATATGGAGGTCTCCAAGGAAATGTGGGAGGAATATTAGCAATATTTCTGAGTCATGTCTGCCTGTAATCCCAGTGACTTGTGAGGCTAGGGCAGGAGGATTGAATATCTGAATCTAGCCTCAGCAACTTAACCAGAACTGGTCTCAAAATAAAAAATAAAAAGGGTTGGGGATATAGCTCAGCTCTAGAGAATTCCTGGGTTAAAATTCCCAGTACAGAAAAAAACCCAGAACAATACTTTTGAATAACTTTAACCATCAGGGTTTAAGTACCAATTAATAGCCTTTGATCAAAGTGAATTTAGGCAAAATCACACTTTTCAAGGGCAGCCAATCACTGACCCCTCATTCTTCTCCATTCAAGGTATGTTCAGTTCATCCTATATCACTAAGATCCTCATTTTTCAGTAGTATTCCAAATGGCTCCCCTTTGTGAAAAATACACTGCTATATAGCAGCCCAACAGGAATTTGCTCTTCACTTATAATGAAGGACATATATCAAGTTCATGCTATATGCCAGATACTGTTCTAAGCATCCTGCATGTATTAATTTAGTTAACCCTCACTCAGTCTTAGGCGTTCCCTATTAGTATTATCCCAGGAATGCAGATAAAGGAACAGAGGTTTGAGGCTTAGGGGAAATTAAATTAAATTGTCCAAAGTCACATGGTAAGTGCCAAGAGAAAATGTCCATGATGTTAAACCCATAGTCTTCTGCTTTTAAGAAGTCTAAAAAAAAATCAGAGTGGGGCTAGGGTTGTGGCTCAGTAGTAGAGCACTTGCCTAGCATGTGTGAGGCACTGGCTTTCTCAGCAATTCGTATAAGCAAATAAAATAAAGGGTGATCAACAACAACAACAACAAAAATCAAAGTATTCTCAGCATAACTCTGAGGTTACCGAAGTGGTCACCTACATGTCTCCACAGGTTTCAGGATCTGTACCTGCCCATGTACTATATGGGTCCTCTGCATTTGCTGAGCCAGCTCTCTGGCGGGAATTCAAGAAAAAGAACACTCAGGACTTTTTTCCCATTCCATTAACCAGAATTGAAACTCTGTTCCTATTATCACCCTTTATCATGATGGTGGCCTGAATTTTAGTGGCAGATGGAGTTAGAAGTAATAACCTACTAGCTGTGTGACCCTGACACTCAATGCCTCTGTGTACAATACATGCATAATCATAGCATTAACTTTATAAAATATCCCACCCGGATCCAACTGCAAGGAAAGCGAAGAGCAGCATGCCTGGCACAAGGAAAGGGCTCAATAAGTTTATTGCTGGTCATGACTCCTTCCTAGGAAGCTTCTACCTTCCAGAGCCTAGGCATCTAACCGTTGCTGGAGGGCATCCAGGAACTGCGATTTTTTTGGCTGTGGACCTACCAGTTAATCCGCTCCAGCCTCACAGCTGGCCAGCCCTCCCCTCACTGACCCAAAACCTTCCACCACGTCTACCAGGGAAGTGACCCTCCGGGTTTCCTTGTTTCCTTCCATCTGTCCTTCCCAGTTAAAAGTTAACTGCACTGGGGGCTGTTTTTTCCTCCCAAATCTCCGTGTCGTGAACCCGCCTTCACACGGCCTACGAGTAAACCGATGTGAGAAAAGGGGGCACTTGAGGAACGGCACGAGTGACATGTCCCTGAAAAGTCTAAAAGCTGGTTTAAAATCGGATGCTGGTGTCACGGGCGCGGTCTCCGAGCGCTCCTGGGCGACGAGGTCCCGCCGCCCAGAGGGGCACTCCCAGCCCGTGAGGAATCCCAGGAAGGCCTGGCCGGGTCGCAGGGAGCGGCGGCGGGGTCCCTGGTCCGACAGGGGCCCGCCGCCCCTCGCTGCTCCAGCGGCTGCCGCCCGAGGCACATCTGAAATTTGCCAGTTCGCTTAGCCCAGGCAGGCGAAGGGAACCCCGCTACCCGCGCCCGCGCCCCAGGGACGACCACGCCCTCTGGCCGCTCCGGGACTCACCGCCTCAGCGCCCAAGGCTCTCCCAAGCTCACCGGCAACTGCCCAGGACGCAGGCGCGGAGCCGCGCTGTGGACTACATTTCCCGGTAGGCCTCACGTCGCCCGCCGCGCTCCGGGCCCAGAAGGATGCTGACGTGGGAGGAGCTGGGACTCTCCCGGGCTTCCTAGCTTCAAGCTGCTTTGGAATTGTTCCCATTTCCGGTCTATCGCTTCTTGGTCCCTGGGGGTTGGGCGAGGCGAGCTCGGGGGTTGTGACAAAGTGAGGGCTTTTCAACCAACAGCCTTAGAGTAATCTAACCAGAGCGGGTCTGGAACATCTCTTTAATCTGTCATGGCCTGCTAAGTGAGTCTCAAAACTGTGTGTGGAAGGATTTTTTTTTTTTTTTTTTTAGAAAAGCTAGTTAAAAATACAGATTTCTCGGCCCAACCTGATATTAACGTCTTATATGAGCTTGGGTCTTATATGAGATTAAGGATTCGCATTTTAATAAGCTTTCTTGGGGATTCCGACTCTGGCCATCTGCCCGCTAGTCACAGGGACCTTGGGTTTGCTTCCTAGTTTCCTTCTCTTGAAGACTTGAGCTTCCAGAGATCAACCCCGCCCATTCCTCTCCACCTTCAACCACCACCAGAGAGGTCTTTTGGGTCTTAGAATTCACCCACTGGCACTGTCTCCGATGTCTTCCAATTTGTCCCTCGCTGGTCCCATCTCTGGAAGCAAATTTTTCCTTTTCATTGATCTGAAGCAGGTTGTCGTGAGGCCTGATCTGATGGCTACTACATACAGTGGTTTTAATTGGAAACAGTCTTTCATGTTAGTCTCAAGCTGGCACTGTTGGTATATGAATGCCAAACTTTAGTGCTAGAACTTACTTCCTGGGACCCATGACATAGACCTAAGTGGGTCCACAACAGAGAAGAGAAAGCCAATGTTCTTGTGCCTCCGAGAGGCTCTGGTGGATAACGGACTTGGGTGGCAGTGGAAGGTGTTACAGCATCCTTGTTAGGAGGATGGCAGGCACTGCATTATCCTGAGCCCACTGAAACCAAGGTACTGGAGGCAGCTCTGCCCAGGCCAAAGTTGTTCTCTCCAGCTGACTTGGAGCCCCAGGCATTCAGCATCTTCTGAAGCCAACATTTTTCTCATCTGGCCCAGGTTACCTTCTACACAGGTGTAGCTCATTTTGGGCCAATGTGGTCTGAGAACTTGACGGTGGCTCTGGTCCAGACTCGGAAAGGAAAGGGCTCCTGTAATAGTGAAACTGTAGGTGTTTCTGCACTGGAGCCAGGAGTTGCTTCCACTTGACTCAGTGCCCAGTCTGGGAACTACCCACCTATGCATCTGAGAATTCTGGTTCCCAGAAAACCCTCAGGCATCTCCTGGACTGTTACCGTGAATGGCTTGAGCCTGATAGCGCTCCAGGAAGGAGGTCTTGGAGTTGCTGATGCTGGAGAAGTTCCTGGCCATTTTGTCACACCAAGGAGCAGATGCTGTGCTGGGAGAGATGGGACTCTTTTAAAGTATAATTCTTCCAGCTCATGCTCATAATCTCAGCGACTCTGGAGGCAGAGGCAAGAGGATTGATTGCAAGTTAAGGTCAGCCTCAGAAATTTTTAGTGAAGCCCTAAGCAACTTAGTGAGTGATCCCCTGTCTCAAATAAATAAATAAATAAATAAATAAATAAATAAATAAATAAATAAATAAACAAATAAATAAATAAATAAATAAATAAGTAAGTAAGTAAGTAAGTAAGTAAGTAAGTAAAAAGAGGCTGGGGTTATGGCTCAGAGGTAGAGTGCTTGCCTAGCACGTGTGAAGCCCTGGGTTCGATCCTCAGCACCACATAAAAATAATTAAATAAAATAAAGGTATTGTGTCAACTACAACTAAAAATATTTATAAAAATTTAAAAGCTGGGATGGAGCTCAATTGTAAAGCACACCTGGGTTGAATTCCCAGTAAAACCCCCCCTCCCCAATTAAAAAAAATTGAAGGGAGTTTGGGAAGCTGAGGGACTAGGTGATTGGGAGGTATTTTTGGTTTGCTTTTTTTCTTCCCCCTAAATTAGAAATCAAACTCCTGGGCATGGGGGCACTAGTACTAAGCTGCATCACCAACCTTTATTATTTATTCATTTATTGGTACTGCAGATTTAACCCAGGGGACAATCAATCACTGAGCCACATCCTCAGCCTCTTTTAAATTTATTATTATTATTTTGTATTAGAGATTGAACCCCGGGCTCTTCAACACTGAATCACATCACCATGTCTTTTTATTTTATTTTTTATTTTGAGACAGGATTTTGCTAAATTGCTGAGGCTGGCCTTGAACTTTTGATTGGGAGGCTGCCTCAGCCTCTCAATCTGGTGGGATTACAGGCCATATTTATCTAATTAATTATTTATTTTTGAGACAGGGTCTCACTAAGTTGCCCAGGCTTGCCTCAAACTTACCATCTTCCAGACTTAGCCTCCAAAGTTGCTGGGATTGTAGGCATGCACCACTACACCCAACTAATTGGGAGTTGTTTTTTTTTTTCTACCAGGGATTGAACCCACGGGTGCTTAAACATTGAGCCACATCCCCAGCCCTTTTTATCTTTTGAGACAGGACCCTGCTAAATTACTGAGGCTGGCTTTGAACTTGCAATCTTCCTGCTTCAGCCTCTGAGGCCACTGGGATTACAGGTATATGGCACTGCACCCAGCTAATTGGGAGGTTTTCACCTGCTTTCTGATTGGCCCTGAAGTTTGGGGCATTTAGCTCTCTTAGTTCCAGATTCAGATTTTCTTGATTGCACTGAGTAGACCATACACTGGCAAGTGACCTTATATATTTCAGTCTGGAACATTTGTCCTCCAGATGCCCCACTTCTAGCTCCAGGGCAGTGAATAGTGTTGTATTGCTTTTGTTTTCCACAGGGAGGCAGTGCTGCTTTCAAAGCAGTTCAGCTGTGGAATTAGATCAAAAGGTGGTTTGAAATCCTGGCTCTGATGAGGTACTAGCTATGTTACTTTGGATAATTCACTATTTCTCCCTGGACCCCACTTTCCCCATTGGTAAAATGACCACGGTAAAAGCTTCTGGGATTGTTTTGAGGATTTAAGGAATGACCAATTTTCTGCTAAGTACTGGGGATTCAATCCAGAGGCTCTTTAACACTGAGCTACAACCCCAGCCCCTTTTATTTTTAATTTTAAGACAGTCTTACTAAGTTGCTGAGGCCGGCCTGGAACTCATTATCTTCCTGTCTCAGCCTCCTGAGCTGCAGGGATAACAGGTGTGCAACACTGTGCCTGCCAGAGGGTGCATTTTGATCACTGTGGGCACCTAGCTGGTGCTTAAACTATCAGCTGTCATGTCAGGGTCTCCTCTGCAGAAATGAGTACTAACTAATTTTGAATGTGGAAAAGTAGTTTGCACTGAAGCTTGGGGGTCATTGTACCCAGGGCACTGAAGTTAGTTTATCAGGCCATGAGAACAGGAGTACCTGGAAAAGGTTGGGGAGGGAAGGGGAAGTAAGTCCAGCAGAAGACCTAGGAGGGGAAGATGTGTGCTAACATGGGCCCTTCCCACACCTTCCAATCACATAGACACATTTTTACCCATGGACATGGAATCATAAAAACTTTAAAAGTGTTAATCATCTCTCTCTCTTAATGAGTCCAAAGAGATAGACTGGATTTTGTGAAAAGTTTGCATCAGATTCCTATAATGACCTTCCTTTTTATTGGGCCCTGTGGTGGTGATAAGTGATAATAGGTTGGTACTGAGATCACAAATAATGGGCTGGGAGTGGAAGTGCTTTTGTAAAAGCCTTTGCCTTAGAAAAATGCAAACATAACTGAGTTTGCAATTATAGCTGATGGATACTGAGGGAAACCCTACAGTACAGAGTAGTTGCTTCTTTTCTTTCTTGTTTTCTTTTTGGTGCTGAGGAACCCAGGGGTGCTTTACTACTGAGCTACATGCCCAGGCCTTTCAATATTTTATTCTGAGAAGGATCTTTCTAAGTTGCTTAGGGCCTTGCTAAATTTCTAAGGCTGTCTTTGAACTTGCAATCCTCCTGCTTCAGCCTCCCAAGTCACTGGGATTACAGATGTGTGCCCACACTGTATTAATTTCTATATCCTCCAGATAGAACTCAATATCAGAGTAATAACTTCCTTCATTGTTCTTTTTCAAGATTGTTTTTAAGTATTTTAGGGCCTGTGCCTTTCCCTTTAGGAAAAACTTATCTTGTTTCCACACAAGATTGGCATGTGGATCAGTGAAGTGAGAGCACCAGATTTTCCCTGAATGTGGGTAGGCACTGTGGATGGTGCAGAGAGAATAAAGAGTGAAACATTCTTACTCTCTTGCTCTTTCTTCTGGAGTGAGCATCTTTTATTCTGGTTCTACCCTTGTACATTAGACTTTAGGTTCTTTAGCCTTTGGATTCAGAGACTTGCATCAGTGACCCTTTGGAGGGCTGTTGGGCCTTCTGCCTAGGACTAGGGGCTGCGTTATTGGCTTTTCTCATTCTTAAGCTTTTGGCTTTCTGGACTGAGCTGCTATTGGCTTCCCTGGCTCTCTAGCATACAGTTGGTCATTGTGGAACTTTTTAATCTCTGTGATCATATATATGATGTATATATATATATATATATATACACACACATACACACACATATATATATATGTGTGTATATGCCTATATGTATCATATATCATATATATGTATATATCCTCTAGATATGGTGTACCATATATATTTGATATATCCTATATGTATACAAATATATATATTTGTGTATATATATATACATATGTACTCTATTCTATAGACATATATTCTATATGTATTCTGTATATATTCTCTATATGTAGATAGAAATATATGTGTATATATAATATATTTTCTATCTATATACACAATAGAATGTGTGTGTATGTGTGTGTGTATATATGTGTGTGTGTGTGTGTATATATATATATATATATATATATATATATATATAATTGGTTCTGTTTCTCTGGAGTATCCTAAATAATACAATGGCTTGTCATCATCTATTGGTATCAACATTTGCTACTTCACCTCATAAAGTATGGGAATTTTACTCCTAGTTAGGTCCCTTTGTGCTCTATACTTTTAAATATTATTGTCTTGGCTATCAACTGTTATAATTATTCATTCAGTCATTACATATGATTTAGAAAGCTCACGAGGAGGGTGGTCCCACTATATGTGCTCATATATCTGCTCTTTCAATTATTTATTCTTCCTTCCTGATGCTCCACAGTTTCTTCTTTTATCTTTCCTTTCAGATTGAGCAACTTCATTTAGCTGTTTTTTTTTTTTATTGTTGGTCGTTCAAAACATTACACAGTTCTTAATACATCATCTTTCACAGTTTGATTCAAGTGGGTTATGAACTCCCAACTTTACCCCGTATACAGATTGCTGTATCACATCAGTTACCCTTCCATTGATTGACATATTGCTTTTCTAGTTCTGTTATTGATACATGATTTAGTTTTCCTTTATGTAATATGTCTTTTCTTCCTCTTCATTATGGAAGGATAGTTTTGCCAGATATAAATTTATGGTTGACAATTCTTTACTTTCAGTGCTTGATAACATGCCATGTCACTTTCTTATGGATTCAATGGTTTCAGATGAGTCCTCCACTTTCATTTGAATTGGTATTTCCTATACTTCATATGTCCTTTTTTCTCTGACTACTTTCAAGATTTTCCTTTGTCTTAAAATTTTGAAAGTTTACTGTTAATATGTCTTGCATCAGTTTCATGGTGTTCATCTTATGTGACATTCTTTCAGCTTCTTGATTCTGTGGATTTATCTTTCAACAAATATGAAAAGTCTTCTCCATTATTTCTTTGAATCCCCTTTTAGTCCCACTCTTTTTCTTTTCCTCTTCGTCTCTATGGTATGCATATTAGATGTTTTTATTAGATGTTTGTTATCATCCCACAGGTCCCAAGGCTCTATTATTTATTTATCTTGTCTATTTTCTCTGTTTTTCAGATTAGGTCAATTCTATTGATATGCCCTCAAGTTCTCTGCTCTGTCCTCTGTCATCTCCACTTTTTGAGTACACCCAGCAAGGGTTTTTTCCCTTGTTCCTAGATTTTATAGTTCTTTAGATTCTCATTTGGATCTTTTTAACTTCTATTCATTTTCTGATATTTTCTCTTTTTTCTTTTATTTCAAAAGAATTTATCATTTCTTTTTTGAGTTGTTTTTTTTTTGTACCAGGGATTGAACCCAGAGGCACTTAACCACTGAGCCACATCCCCAGCCCCTCTTTTTAAGGTGTTTTGCTTACAAAGGATCTCACTGAGTTGTTTAGGTCCTCACTAAGTTGCTGAGGATGGCTTGAACCCATGATCTTCCTGCCTCAGCCTCCCAAGCTGCTGGGATTTAATAATCTTGGACAGTTGCTTTAAAATCCTTGTCAGATAATTCTGACCTGGTTCATCTTGGTGTTAGGATCAATTGATTGCCTTTTATCATTAAAAATGTGATTTTCCTGGTTCTTAGTATGAGAGATGATTTTTTATAATATTCTAAATATTTGAAGTATTATGATAAACTGTATCCTTTTAAAATTTTTAATTTTAGCAGTCAATCACCCATTTAAGATTGAAATGCAAGTCCTTGCCTACTTTTGTGGGCTGAGATTTTAACAACAGTCTTATTTTCAGAGATTATGTTTTGCTCTGTTGTTATTCTTGGTTTGGCACATATTTTTGCTGCCAATGCTGCTTTACAGTGTAAAAGGTGTTTCCCCAGGCCTAACTACTTTGCAGCTCTAGGTAGAAGAAAAGATTTTGGCTGACTTCTGAAAGAAGAATGTTCACAATGTTGTTAGTTTCTAGAGGCAGAATTCCCTCTATCAGATGGGGAAAATTTCCCAAACCTGATAATTGTAACCTGATTCATCTTGCTGTACATCCCAGCAACAAGATTTCTGTGGCTGGGGGAGGTCAGTGTCAGACCTAATGGTAAGCTCTCCATTGCCAGAGCTAGCAGTTATAAAGCATCTCTGTAAGTGGAAGGGAACCTCAGACCTGCAGCCAGAGTCATTTTTTGTGTGTGTGTGTGTGGTTAAATAATATAATTCCAACAACTCAAAAGTCCTAAGTCTGCTATGAAAAAGTTGTTGCAAAGTCCTTTTCTATGTAGTTTTTTTAAAAAGAGAGAGAAGAGAGAGAGAATTTTTAATATTTATTTTTCAGTTTTCGGTGGACACAACATCTTTATTTTTATGTGGTGCTGAGGATCAAACCCAGTGCCCCGCGCATGCAGGCGAGTGTATTACTGCTTGAGCCACATCCCCAGCCCCTTTTCTATGTAGTTTGAAGGCTACTTGAATGATTGGGAGCTTGAGATACCAGAGTCCAGCAAGAAAATCTGCTGGGCTGGCAGTATAACTCAATGGTAATATATTTGCCTGGTATGTGCAAGGCCCCAGGATGGATCACTAGCAGAAAATAGAGAGATAAAGAAAAGTCTTCTAGTCTGCTGGTATTCTTTTGCTCTGACCCCTCATCCTAGTATTTGGAATATTTTGATGCCTCAGTTTCCTTTAGTCCTAAGGAATAGAGATTGGGTCTTGGACCAGGCATGGTGGTGCAGTCCTGTAACCCCAGCAGCTTGGAAGGTTGAGGCAAGAGTATTGCAAGTTCAAAGCCAACCTCAGCAATTTAGCAATCCCCTAAGCAACTTATTGAGACCTTATCTCAAAACAAAAAATAAAAAGGGCTGGGAATGTGGCTCAGTGGTTAAATGCCCCTGGGTTCAATCCCTGGTACCAAAAAAACAAACTACAAAAAAGACATTGGGGAATAGATACTATGTTGTAATGATCCATGGGATGTCAGGAATTAGGAGTATTCTTCTCATCTTGATCTCTGTCATCTTTTGCATTACCTGCTCCCTGCATTCCTCTTTTTCATCCTGAGGGAATTGTAGAAAACAAGGGGATGACAGAGCCTCCAGGTGATGTGGAAATTCTTATCATCCTCCCAGTGCCTTCTTCCTCCTCAAAGTGTTCCTCTTAAAGGGCCCTTTTCTGCTGCTTTTTCAACCACACAGCTCTGACTCCTTCTGAATTTGTCTTCTCCACTCACTACTTATTGGCCTGCTACCCTTCTCCCCTGCAATATGTTCTCAGCAACCCCGTTCGTTTTTGACTCTTTATCCCAAGATTCTTTTGTAAAACTGTTCTTGATGATTCTGGTGCTGAAGGAAAATTTTGAGCACTTAGGAAAGGTTACTGTGTCCATCTCCTAAGAGGAGTGGGCATCATGATTTAGCAAGAGGACCCTCCTCAGGGCCAGGGTACAAGAGATTCATGGGAAAGTGGACTCAATGGTAAGATCCTTTTTTCCAGGATAAAGACTCACCATTTCTGGCCAGGATCCTCTCCCTTACTCAGTCAGTTCCCTGACAAAGTTCTGATTTGGGCCACTAAGTTTCCATACAGGGTTTTTCTTGATGAAATGTTTCCTTGACTAGGATCAATCGAATAGCTGCCAGAGCTTAGAGAAGGGAGGCTGAACCTAGTAGACTTCTTAGGGCAGAACAAATAGAACCCAGTGACAACCTGCCCCCCCACTGCCCCACACACATTCACAGTCTCTGGGGACTGTGCCTGCTTTAAGGTTTACTTATTCTCTGAATTTGTTTATACTTTTTATTCTCCATTAGTATCTTTAGGCCCTTCCTCAAAGATGAAATTTTCAGGGGCATTGCTTTCAATATTTCACTTTTTCAGCTGTCACAGACCTTAAAACTTCAGGAGGGAAGTATGCTCAGAGACTGTCATCAAGCATTACTTTTCCTTTTGGAAATTTAGAAACAATATTTCCAAAATAGGAGGATCACTTAAATAAATTAATATAGATCAATTTGGTGAACTATTAGAGATTTAAAATGACACCTATAAAATATTACCAAAAATAAATCATTGGATTGTGGCAAAGATGGGTGTTCACTATCTAATTTATTTCCAACTTTTCTATATGAAGTAAAATTCTCATGAGAAAAAGTTGGGGAAAACAACATAAAAGAAGACATACATATGATACAATTATTATGTGGAAGCACACATGAGAAGAAATAATACTTCAATTCGTTTCCATACATCAAGTCCATAGTGACTTGCAACTATAAAACCATTTGCACTAATTATGAATTTGTTTCCTTTCATTGGAGTCATCTCCACGTTCTTTATTATATCACTTTTCAACTGCTGTGGTGCCCATATTTGAACACAACTGCTCTTTCAGTGAGGATCAAATATGGACAGAAGTTCAGAGCAAAACTTCTTAGGGTTGGGCTTGTGTTTAAGTTTGTGTTTGCTAGAAATTGAGTGAGTATTTCATTCTTTTTCTTTTTAGTATGGCACATCAATAAGATTTTTGACCTTTTAACCTCATTTTTCTCTTAACCAAAAATCTTTCAGATAAGGATTGGATATGTGTACTGATTTCTGTCCGCTAGGAAGGAAGGACTCTTTTTGACTCTCCATGGAGAAGCTAAAAAGGGATAGGAAACCTGAAAGATTGAGAATCCCAGAATGGCACCTGGTCCCATATCCTAACTAGAGCTCCATGGGGGAGATCTGCCTTCATCACCCCACCCCAACAGGAGGAGGCAACAAGGAGTCAGAAATGACAGCCTGGCATTTAGGAAAGAGAAGTCCTGAGGAGGCACGCTTCAATTCCCTGTGACTTATTTGGAGCATGGATGAATTTACAGCTGCAGGCCCCAGAGACTCCCTAGAGATGCTGAGAGGATTGGTCAACAATACAAGGCCTGGGACTTGGAAGAGAAAGGCCTGAGGTGTGTGACTCTTCTAATTTTAAGCCACTATAGCAAGTGCAGACACCAGCATGAGATGTTAGTGTAAGCCAAGGACCATGAAGATTAGTTTTATCTATCAAGTATGCAGTGAGAAATGGTAAACATCCAAAGACCAGAGGAATTGAGAGAGCCAGGGTGCGGGCCCATGCTCCTTGCTCCAGTCACTGGTGGCCAGATAATTTCTTGGAGAGAATGATGAGGATAAAATGGACTGCAAGTGAGAAAAGGAGAGCAAGGAGGAAGAAGTAAAGATTGAGTAGAGAGGGGGAAAAGAAGGAGAAAATCAAGGGGAGGAAATGAGAGGAAGGAGGGAATGAGGAGGGGAAGGATGAAGAAGAAAGTGAGGGAAGAGGAAGGAAAAGGAGCAGAAGAGAATACATGAAGGGACAGAACTGCCTTGAGAAGGACATTGGACTTTGAATCTTTACAATTGAAATTAAGAACAAAATAAATAATCAACTACCCCAAAGAGATGAGATTTTATGATTGAGTCACCTTAAAATGGCAAGGCTTGGTAATTTCTTCCATCCATAGAAATGGGGGTTCATAAGCAGATTGTAATCAGTTATAGAGATATAAAGAATGTTGCATTTTGACCAGCTGAGTTATTACTTGAAATCAATCTGCCAGATGGCAAAATTTCCAAGTGCTTTCAAAATTAAATAAAGTTTAGAAACTGATGAAACTATAGTGTTGGAAGCTAGTGTAGCAGTTAGCTACTACTGGGCAGGAGGGAAGGAAGAGTAATAGAGAGAGCAGGAGGTTTCTGGGAGTTATGGCAATGTTCTCTCTCTTCACATTGTCAAGAGCTGGACTGCTAGGCATCAGAGTAGTTACTAGACAAGTCAGAGTGAAAGTAACAGTGAAGCCTTTAATCATCCACTGTAATACTATAAGCAAGAGGTTGAAACCAGAGAAAGTATCAACTCCTTCCTGTTTCATTTTCCCCCATGAAATAGCATCAGCTCAAGGTTTAGGTGGGTAGTGGGTCAGCAGGAACATGAAGTTATACTGCCAAGGGAGCCCTTAATAAAAGACTCCTACAGTTTTGTAGACCGAGGAATAAGAAGAGGGGATGGCCTAGGAAAAGAAAAATACTGAGCCAAGTGGAGAAAGGCACCTTCTCCACTTGGAAGAAGATCCTTCAAGATCCTCCCCCCTACCCACCTAAGAAGAAGGTTTAGGCAAAGATACCTGGAGAAAACTGGCTGAAGCCCCCCAATAAATGGGCTTGGAATAGGCTAGGGCTGGGAATCTAGGTATAGGTAAGAAGATGCCTGGCCACAGTGAGGTTTGAGCCCTTACCTGCAACTCCCTTTGGAGATTGCAGTACACCAGCTATACATTAATTCTGGTCTGCTGTGAAGTGGAGAGTTTCCTCACTACCAGCCACGAGGCCTGCCTGAACTATCACAGATAGGTTTTTGGTCAGAAGTCAGACTTCTCAGACATAGTTAGAAATTGTATTCCAGTTTCCTCTGAGCACTTTCCTGCATGCAATATACTACTATCTTTGACCACTCAGGCTATTATAATAAAATATTTTAGACTGGGTGATTTATAAACAATGGAAATAGGGGCTGGGGATGTGGCTCAAGCGGTAGCGCGCTTGCCTGGCATGCGTGCGGCCCGGGTTCGATCCTCAGCACCACATACAAACAAAGATGTTGTGTCCACAGAGAACTAAAAAATAAATATTAAAAAATTCTCTCTCTTAAAAAAAAATAAACAATGGAAATTTATCATGCACAGATCTTGAGGTAGGGAAGTCCAACCAAGATCAAGGTGCAAGCAGATCTGGTGTCTAGTGATGACTTACTCTTCTTTGTAGATGGAGTCCTATGGCTGTATTCTCATGTAACAGAAGGGGTAGGGGGCTCACTTGAACTTCTTTAATTTAAAATATTTATTCTTCAGTTGTAGGTGGACACAATACCTTTATTTTAATTTTATATGGTGCTGAGGATAGAACCTAGTGCCTCACACATGCTAGGCAAGCACTCTACCTCTGAGCCACAACCCCAGCCCCTTGAGCCTCTTTTTTAAAGGCACTAATTCTATTCAGAAGGTTATAAACCTCATGACTTAATCACATAAGATTCACCTCTTAATACTATGACATTGAGGATTAGGTTCCAACATATTGATTGGGCTGGGGGCAGGTAACAACATTCAGACCATTGTAACCATGATAGCAAAAAGTTTTGTTTCCTAAACAAACAAACAAAAACACAAGGATGTATTTAAGAATGCAAGTTTAATAAGACAGAGTGGTGCATGTCTGTAATCCCAGCAATTCAGGAGGCTGAGACAGGAGGGTCACAAGTTCAAGGCCAGCCTCAGCAATTTAGCAAGACCCTGAGCAATATAGTGAGACCCTGTCTCAAAATGTAAAATAGAAAGTTCTGGGGATATAGCTCAGTGGTAATGTGCCCCAGTTCAATCCCTCCAAAGAAAAAATACAAGCTTAGAGCCAGGAGTGTTAGCACACACCTGTAATCCCAGTGATTCAAAAGGTTGAAGCAGGAGGATTGCAACTTTGAGGCCAGCCTCAGCAATACAGCAATGCCGAGTCTGAAAATAAAAATTAAGAAAAGGGATGAGGATATAGCTCAATGGCAGAATGCCCTGGAGTTCAACTCCCATTAACACACACAAAAAGAGTGGAGGAGGGAGTCAGTGATTACAAGAAAATCCAGGATACTGATAACCTTTGAAAGGAAGGAAGAATAATGTGATTAAGAGGGACTAGGTGTGGGGTTTCAAAGTTGTTGGCAAGTTGTATTTCTTTATTTGGATGGTAGTTTCGGGTTTTATTTGTGATAAATCATTGAGCTATGCATATATTGAGGGTCCTGTTTTATACACACATGCACACACATACATATGTATATATTACAATTATATATGAATGTATATATGTGTGTGTGCTCAGGACTTGTAGGTAGAGTTGTCTTTGTGTACCTTGCTGGTGCAGGTAAATCACAGACTCAGCACTCAGTACATAATTCTCTTAGGAAGGGAGTAAACAACTTCAACATTTCCTTGGAACTTCCTGAGAAGTTCATTCTTCTGAAGTAGGGAGGGTGCCCTGGAGGGTAAATTAGCCAGAGGGCAAATTAGCCAGAGGGACAGTAGCAGAATCAGAGGATGACCTCAAAAAGGAATTAGGTAAGTCTTGGTAGTGGAACTGGAGCAGACCAGAGAAGAAGCATCCAGAAGGAACTCCATAGGGAGACTAAACAGGCAAGTTAATGCTCTCCTTCGCACGTAGGTCTGAAACCTTCACAGACATAACAAGGTCCTATAAGACCTTTGAGGGCTGGGGCTGCAGCTCAGCGGCAGAGCACTTGCCTAGCACGCGTGAGGCACCGGGTTTGATCCTCAGCACGACATAAAAAATAAACAAATAAAATAAAGGCATTCTGTCTATCTACAACTACAAAAAAATATAAAAAAGAACTTTGAAGTGCCTACTTCTCCCAACCTACTTCCTCTCAAACTCCAACCTCAACCCATCACTGCCCCAACCATTCTGACCTCCTGTCTCTTCAACACCATACAGTCTTTTACTCAGATATGTTGTTTTTTCAGACTGGAAAACAAAAACAAGGATACATACAGAGATTGGGGGTGAAGGGGTTTGTTGCTTGCTATGGGATCACAAAAGAGGCTAAAAGTTAAAAGGATTTGGAAGGTATGACAGTACTAAGAGGGCCAAGAGTAGAGCACAGAGAATGTGAAGAGCTCTATTCTGAGTCCCTAGTCTTCTCTGGGCCACATACTGCTTCATAACTGTTGTCTTGGGGGGTAAATATGAGATTAAAGTGAAGGAATTTCAAGCAGTGTTAAGATATTAAGAACTAGTAGCATTAGTGCACATGTACAAGTATAAATACACATAACACATGGCAGTGTGTGCATGTACATGACACACAGGTCTGTCTTCCAGTGCAGTGTCTCTGATTGTCATTTCCCAGAACACAAGCCCCTCCACACAAATCATGGAGTCCCTCCCTTCTTTTTCTTCCAAGCTGATACTAATGTGGAGTGGAACAAGGGGGAGTAGGTAGCTATTGAAAGAAAGAAAGAAGAGGGGGTCCACCCTTCCTCATTTCATTTTTATTTTTCTTCCTGTTACCCTCCCTACCCCAAGAAGGCCAAGAGGTAGTGAGCATTGTGTCCTTCTCTTCTAGAGGCTTTGGGAGAGATGGGAGGGATTGGAGGTACCCCTGGATATTTGGCATTGGTTCCCCAGGCACTATGTTAGGTAATAGCTAGCCATGAGCCATGAAATGCATGGCAATGTCACAGGCTTACTTTAAGTTACTCTTAAAGTTTTCTTTAAGTTATTGCCAAGGCAGATAAGTAAATAACTTGTAGCAGATAACCTAAGGACAAACACTGAACATAGTCCTTGAGGACAAACAAAAGTAAAAGAAAGGATGGGGGTGCCTTAAGAAAGAATAATTTATGGGACTAACTCTTGACAGGACCTATAAAGGTCAAGATAAAAGTAGAAGTTAAGTTATGATGCCAAATGTCTCCTACTATCTCAGAAGCAGGTATTCTTTAGTGACAGGGTAGAGGAAGGTAACCCCTGATCAGCTACTGACCCCAATGCCCACATCAATATGGGATTGACTTGTAGATGAAACCCTCCTAAATAGGATGGTCACCATGACAGTTCCAGAGAGGACTCACTAGGTGAAGAGAGGACTAATATAACTGATGGAGTTCACTGGGATACTGCCTACCATTCCTGCTTCTTACTTTTTAAATTTTTTTACTTGTAGATGGATATAATACCTTTATTTTATTTATTTATTGTTAATTTTAATTTTAATAGCTATATATGGACAGAATGCCTTTATTTTATTTTATTTGTTTATTTTATTTGTTGGTGGTGACTGACCTCTGAAAGGAACCCTGCACGTCCCCACCATCAAGGCAGTTCACCACATTGTCACCAAAACTCCAGGCCACCCAGATCAGTTTCCTCACATAGATTCCTGGCTCCAGATTGCCTGGACTCTGCCCCATGAGTGCAGTTCTGCATCAGCTCCAAGGGCCAGTGTAGGGTTTTGTTAGCCAGAAACATGGCGACTCCAAAGCCCTCCAAGGCCATCCATCAAGGGACTCCAAAGAGGAGCCACTGCCTCTGCCACCCTACGTATCCACTACTCTGCCACCAGCTCCCAGTCAACTGGACTCACTGTCTTGATACTCCACCACCATCTGTCTTACTGGCCACAGTCCCCCTCTGCCAGAAGACCCTAGGCCAGAACCCATGGGGAGACAACCGAGGTCCACTCAGCAGCCACAAGCCATGCAGCTGTCCCTGCATGAGACCCTTGGGCCCCCACAGTTCAATGCAGATGGCACCATTCAAGAAGGGTGCTCCATTTTCTACCATCAGCCCTTCAACATCACTGACCTCCTGAATTGGCAGCACCAAACCCCTCCATACTCAGAAAAGCCCCAAGCACCCAGAGATCACCTGGAGTCAACCTTCCAAACCCATCGATGGACCTGTGGAGACTGCTGTCCCCTCCTCCTCACCCTCTTCAATACTGAGGAGACAGGACACATTCTGACCAAAGCCCAGAAGGGGCTCCAAGAACAGGCCCCCGCACAAGAGGTAGATGCTGAGGCCTGGGCACGAAGGGCAGCCCCAGAGGAGGACCTGGCCTGGGACCACAACTCTGAAGAGGGACACAACCACCGGGAGCAGTACCAAACCATCCTCCTCTGAGGAGTCCGGTCAGGTGAAAGGAAGCCCATCAACATGACTAAACCTGCCGTGGCACTCCAGAAACCAGTGGAGTTCCTTCAGAGTTTTATGAAAGGCTCTGTGATGTACTGGGTGGGCACCAGAAAAGCACCAACTCAGTGACTTATCTATATTCAATTTTTTAATTAAGGAAAGGAAAACCAGTAAATAAACATATAAAAGTAAATTGGAGATATGAGGATATAGTTTGTAAGGAAGGTTAAAAGAAAAGAGAATGCTGTTGGTTGGTCTGTCTTGTGGTGTCAGCATAGGGTGCTTTACAGTAAAGTAAGGTTTTTGCCCTAAATTTAAAAAAAAAAAAAAAACCTGGATTGTCCCAGTAAGGGAAGAGGAAAGGTGTGACAGGAAGCTAGAAATGTAAACAAGTTGTACTGAGTAGGCAGTTCACAGAGGGAATATGAAGGACACATTTTATGGAGGGAGATTTATATGATTGAGTTGGCTGGAATTTTAAAGTTATTTGAGGAATTTTCTAGAACCAAAATTTTTACAGTGATATGAGGCTATAATCTGGTTCTCTAAGTTTAAAAAGACAAGATTTCTTGAGGCATTTTTCTACTCTTTCTGTTTGCAGGGAGCCAAATTAAAGAACAGAGATTTTATACTTTATCAAGATAATTTCATTTTTTCCCCTGACTGGTGGGCTTTTATTACTTAGGGAAACTAATCTTGGACAAATTGAGGTTTAAGTATTTGTTTTAAAGTCTTTTAAGCTGGGCACAATGGTACATGTCTATAATCTCAGCAGTTTGGGAGGCCAAGACAGTGGATCACAGGTTCAAAGCCAGCCTCACCAATGTTGGAAGGCTCTAAGCAACTTAGCAAGACCCTGTCTCTAAATAAAAATATACAAAGGGCTGGGGATGTGACTCAGTAGTTAAGCACCCCTGGGCTCAATCCCTGATAACCAATAGTGAAACCTTTCAAATAATCCCCTTATTCCTCTGATTAAACAAATAAGTATTACTTTAGGTTATTCTGATATAATTGAATACCTGTATATATCTGCAACTGGAGATATGCATACATCCAAAGGCTAAATATGTTGTGTATTTGAGTTTTTCCTGAGGGCCAACTTGTTATGTGTTTGAGTTTTATCTAAGTTTTATACAAAAGTTAGTAGAGTTAAAGATATGTAGGTTTAATACATAAAAGGTAACTGATAAAGTGCTCTCTTTTATACAATATACATTGTCTATGGACTTTAAGCATATAAAATTGCCAATAAAAGTTTTAGTGTTCTGCCTCTATTTGATTTGACTAAATGAGTATATGTGTGGGTACATATGTACGTTTATATTTGGTAACAGATCTATTGTGATTATTAGCAGTGTTTCCTAAATTTATAAGAGATCTAGAACTATTCTTCCAATTTTCTTGGTGCCATTAAGCTATGTATACCTGTTAAAGACAAAGCCATATAATTACTGCTAATCTACTGAGCTATAAATTCTAAATTTTGCTTCAAAAGTAAAACCTGATGGAATATTACTCAGCAATAAAAGAGAATAAAATCATGTCATTTGCAGGTAAATGGATGCAGTTGGAGGAGATAATGCTAAGTGAAGTTAGCCAATCCAAAAAAAAATGGTGAATGTTTTTTTCTGATATAAGGTGACTGACTCATAGTTGCATAGGGAGAGGGAACATGGGAGGAATAGAAAAACTCTAGATAATGCAGAGGAGTGGGAGGGGAAGGGAGGGGCAGGGGGTTAGCAATGATGATGGAATGTGATAGACATCATTATCCAAAGTACATGTATGAGGACATCAATTGGTGTGAACATACTTTATATAGAGAGATATGAAAAATTTTGTTCTATATGTGTAATAAGAATTGTGGGGGCTGGGGATGTGGCTCAAGCGGTAGCGCTCGCCTGGCATGCGTGCGGCCCGGGTTCGATCCTCAGCACCACATACCAACAAAGATGTTGTGTCCGACGAAAACTAAAAAAAATAAATAAATATTAAAAAAATTCTCCCCCCTCCCCCTCTCTCTTTAAAAAAAAAAAAGAATTGTGATGCATTCTGTTGTCATATTTAAAAAATAAAAGCAATTAAATTGTGGAAAATAGAAAAACTTAGTTAACCTATATAAGGAACTTCTATTGATGATAATGCTAATTATTACTGCCTTCTTTGAATGTTATATATTTATGTTGTGAAGTATGCAAGCCTTCTAAAATACAAAGCTTAGGGAAACACTTCACCAAGCTGATGTGATCTAAACTAAAACTATAGTGATAAGAGTCTTCAAGTTTATGTTAGTGGCCTGCTGGAATTGAACCCAGAGGCTGTTTACCACTGAGCTACATCCCCAATCCATTTTTTTTTTTTAATTTGAGATAGTCTGTCACTAAATTAGAATTTTATGAAGTCACTGAGGCTGGCTTTGAACTTGCAATCTTCCTGCCTCAGCTTCCTGAGTCACTGCATTGCACCACATTCAACCTACTTTATTTTTTTTATTATTTTTTTAGTTGTAGTTGAATACAATACCTTTATTTTATTTATTTATTTTTATGTGGTGCTGAGGATTCAATCCAGTATTTCAAACATGCTAGGCAAGTGCTCTACCATTAAGCCACAACCCAGCCCTCATTACTCTTAAAATATAAATTAGAGTGGGGTTTACTTATAACATTTCATTTTGTGATTGGATAAAGATAATCTATTACTGATAAGTTATATATAGAAAATTGTGGGGGGGGGTTTTACAATAAAAAGAATATATTTCTGGAAAGATAAAGGAGAGGTTGATGGTCATGATGTTATTCTATCAGCCACAATCAATATTCTAATTTGCTTGATTTAATAAAAATAGCTAAATTATTTAGTCAATTGCTAAAATTTCCTCAAAATTCTATCCAGAACTGTTCTATATTTTTGTCACTCACAGTTTTGATTTTCCTCCAAAATATTTACAATCTGATTCCTAAAATGGAGCCTCAGGGGCTGGGGATGGGTATCAGTGCTAGTGTACTTGTCTAGCTAGCATGCTTGAGGCCCTGAGTTCCACCCTCAGCACCAGAAAAATTAACTTAATTAAAGCAGTCTCAGGTACTCTTAGATACAGCTTTCTGACAAAACTATACTTATCTCTTGAAGAAATTGACTTTTCTTTAAATACATTTGCTAAAGATTCATATTACTGTAGGAATTATGCTTCTCAGTTTAGAACAATTATACAAACTGCATTTGTTTTACTCTTTGTTGATTTTGTATTTCCTTGTAAAACTTTGTAACTATTGCCTGTTAACATTTTGCAGAGGTACAACTTCTAATAGAATAACCTGAGTAATATTTTGAGATGTAGTCATTACCCTTTAGGATGGACAGGATATGACATTGACTCCCAATACTTATACTGACCCCATTTTATGAAAAGTGTGAATACAACTACAAAAGTTAAAATTAAAACCCACTACTGCAAATTGGTGCTGCCAATATGGAAAGCAGCATGGAGAATCCTTGGAAAACTGCGACTGGAACCACCTTTTGACCCAGCTATTCCATTCCTTGGTTTATACCCAAAGGACTTAAAAACAGCATACTACAGGGACACAGCCACATCAATGTTTATAGCAGCACAATTCACAATAGCTAAACTGTGGAACCAACCTAGATGCCCTTCAGTACATGAATGGATAATGAAAATGTGGTATATATACACAATGGAATATTATTCATCATTAAAAGATAATAAAATCATGGCATTTTCAGGTAAATGAATGGAGTTGGAGAATATAATGCTAAGTGAAATTAGCCAATCCCCAAAACCCAAATGCCAAATGATTTCTCTGATTTAAGGAGGCTGATTCATAATATGTTTCCAGGGAGGTGGGGGAGGGAGGATTAAATGAACTCAAGATAGGGCAAAGGGGAAAAGGGCAGGAAGAGGAAGGGAGGGGGCATGGGGGTAGGAGAAATGGTGGAATGAGGTGAACATCAATACCCTAGGTACATGTATGAAGACACGAAGGATGTGACTCTACTTTGTGTACAACCAGAGATATGTGAAATTGTGCTCTATAAGTATAATATGAATTGTAATGCATTCTGTTATCATATATAACAAATTAAAATTTTTAAAAAATTAAAAATCCACTGCTTAATATGATAGGACAGACAGATAGTAAAACAGGCAGACAGTCAAGGAAATAGGTCCCATCAAAAGAGGCTTCTTTAAATGAACAGGCTACTCCATGAAATTAAACTGTATATAAATCCCAAACATTACAGCCAACTCCTTTTCCAAGGGCAGTGGGAAAAGGGAGGCATGACATACCTGAGTGAAGGTTACATGCTCAAGGGCCAACCAGGAAGAATGCTGCAGGCCAAACTGATAGCCTTGATGCTTTTCCATTAACAGTTTATCTTAGATTTTGACCAATAACCTTGACGGTTTTCCAATACCTGATTAGCATGGAAATTGAACAATACCTTGGTATTTTTCCAATACCTGATTAGCATAGATATTGATGGATGCCCAAGCTACCCAGTAGCTGTGTAAGCCCCTAGACTAGTACACTTAAGTGGCAACTCCTATTGGGTACCCTCTTGCCCTGCAAGAGCTCTGTCTCTTTCCTTCCCACTTGAATAAATCCTACTCTTTTATACTCATTATTCCTTGTCTATGGATTTCATTCTTCAAATTTTCCAGATAAGAGCCCAGAAAGAAATCACTGGCCGGTGGCTAGCGTCTCCAACACTACAGGAGCAAAGGCTGAAAATCTAGTTTCACTACTTCAACTTCAATACCGGTAGAACTGACTTTCTGGGTATTCAACAACTGACACTTAGGATGGCCAATATTTTGGCCCTCACCCTCCAGGATCAACCAGAACCCAGGCCACTATGGGACTCCTCAAAAGGGACCTACAACTCTGGTTAAGTCACCCACAGATCAGGGGAATCAGAAGGATCCTAGAGAGACCAGGAGCCAACCAGTGTGCATTCTGTGAATTGGAGAGTTGGTCCCTAGAGATAGAAATGTCCTAAAACTTTATAGGGAAGCCACATGGTCCAAAACCTGACCCATCCTGACAAGTGACACAACCGATAGAGCAAAAACTAAAGAGTCAAGAGACTCTTCCCTAGGCCCCCAAAAATAACCTCTGGGGACTTTGGCTGACCTTAACAGTGGGGGAAAAGGCTTATTTTTAGCCAATGTAGGGGCTCTCTGCTCTGTCCTGAACACCCAGGAGGGAATTATAACTAAAGGCAAATGTTCTATTATGTGGATAGAAGTCACCCATGAAAGGCTAGATTTGGCTTCAAGGTCTTAATTCAAAAATTGGGATGGATTCCGAGATTAGTGGCTTATTTCTGCAAACAGACCCAGTGGCCTAGGGGTGGCCAAGCTGCTTAAGGGCAGTGGCTGCAACTGCTTTACTAGTTAATGGGGCCTCCAAATTGGGATCACATAAGGAAATTCAGACACCCACCCCCAAGTCCAGATACTATTAAAAGTTAGGGGTTGTCAAAGACTAATGGAGAAATCTAAGAAAATATCAGTCCTTCCCTTTAGATACTCTTGACATCACATTGCAGGGCCCTTACTCCCAACACCAGCCCTTCTAAAACATTAATATATATATAGAAAGATCATTGACAAATTTCTTCCATCCAGGAAGACCTAAAATATGTATCTTTTGATAACCCTGAGTCAGAAAGGCTCACAGATGGAAGCAACTTTATAAAAAAGGCAGGATACACAGTAGTTACCATAATATCAGAGAAGCAAATGCTTTCCTCCTCAAACTTCTCTCCAAGAAGACCTGAACTCACTGCCCTTATTTGGGTCCTTTAGTTTTAAAAAATTCCTAAGCATCTATGCGGGTCATGCGGGTTGTGCTCACAAATTGTTCATTTGCCTTAGGGCTGAACAGTACGTTTTCTCTTAAATTTTTTTTTTTCAGTTGAACACGGACACAATACCTTTGTTTTACTTATTTATTTCATGTGGTGCTCCACCACTGAGCCACAACCCCAGCCCCTAAACAGTATGTTTTCTATGGATGTGTCATTTATTTATCCATTTGTTTATGAATAAGAATAGATAATGGGGCTGGGGATGTGGCTCAAGCTGTAGGAGCTCGCCTGGCATGCATGCTGCCCGGTTCATCCTCAGCACCACATAAAAAAAGAATAGATAATGGTTGGGCAATCAGTTCAATGGGCCCTAATTAAGGTCTTGTTCAAATGCAGACAATATCAGACTAACTAATAGAAACTTTAATGGGCCCATCAAGACCTTTTTCAAATAAAAAAACTAAAGTTTCACCTGTGGGAACATTCCCACCAACTTCTTGGTCCCAGAGCTGGGGTGGCGTGGAAGGTGGGAATGAACGCAGAGGGGAGTAACAGAAATAATTAAAACTAAAGGCTAAAGGACACAGACAATGACTCTGGTAATTTTTCAATGCCTATTTAAGAGATTTTGATAAATGCTTGTCCTCCTCCCAAACTATATAAGCCCCTAGAATAGCACACCAAAATGGATTTTCCTGCCATCAGGTACCCTTCTGTGTTGTGGGAGTCTGGTCTGTTCCCTTCCCTTACCTTACCTTATATTCCCCTCCCCTCCCCTTCCTTTTTCTTATTTTCTCTTCTCACTTACATAAATTTTACTCTGTTTACTCTTCCCTTTCATTATTGTCCATGGCTTTTATTGTTTAAATTTATAAGACAGGAACCTAAAAAGAAGTCAGTGAAACAGAGAATCTAGTTTCATCTCAAAACTCTGGTTTCATCTAGATTACTACTGGTTTAGGCATGTTGGAAATAAAGCTCCTACAAACATGCACAATTACCAGGCATGGTGGTACTTGCCTATAATTCCAGCTAGTCCAGAGGCTGAGGCAGGAGGATGGCAACTTAATGAGACTCTGTTTCAAAATGAACAAAAAGGGCTGGGGATGTTGCTCAGTGGTGAAAGCACTCCTGTGTTGAATCCCTAGTACCCCCACTAAAAGAAAAAAAAAAAAGAAAAGAAAGGATAGGTGCACAATTTTGTGTATACATGTTTGTGTGTGTGTGTGTGTGTGTGTAAGTTTAATTTTTTAATGACTCTAAGTGCAATGCCTGAGACCAAAGATAAATGCATGTTTAAATAACTAAAACCTGCCAAACTGTAAGCCAAAGTGATTGTTTGCTTATTCAACAGAGTATTTGAAAATTCCAGTTCCTCCACACCATTGTCAATATTTTTTATAATCTATCTTTCTAAATTTTACCCTGTTAATAACTGTGCAGTACTTTTAACTACATTTTATTAATGATTTGTGATGTTAAAAAAATTTAATGTGTTTGTCACCAACCTATTTTCTTTGGTAAAATATCCCACTCATATCTTCTTCCTATTTAGTACACTTATAGGATTTCTGTTTTCTAGACTTCACCAGTTCCAAGTCAAGATGATGTGTGCTATGATTTTTGCCCCATCCCAAAATAAAAGCCTGAGTTGCTAATCTTTTCAACTTTAGATCAGGCAATGAGAGATTTTATAATCCCCATGGACAGATATTATCAACATCCAATGTCTGCCTGAAGCAGCTGCAACAGGCAGGTGATCTCTGGCCCTTTCCCCTTAAGAATAAGGAGAATGACATCTCTCAGGAGGGAATGAGATAGGGACCAGACAGAGAAAAAATGGTAGATGAACTCTTGGGCCTGCCAAAAGCCTTTTACTGTTGCAGGAAGCAGAATGGCTGGGAAGCAGCTCGGAGAATGAGAGAACTCACTTTATTTTTACATCAGCAGGCCCAGAGAAGATGAAATTCCAAGTTCTAAGTCCCCATCCACAGTTTTGCACAACATTTATAGGCTATTTAGTGCCATAAAATTTCTAGTCTGTGTGACAGAAGGCAGTGTGCAGGGTTTCTAGCAGGAAGAGTATTCAGAGAAGTAGAAAGTCATGAGAGAAACTGGCTCTTCTCTCTGGCCTCTGATAAATCTCTACCCTTGTGACTGAAGCCTTGGCAAAGGGGTGTTTACACTTCAAAAAGGGTGTAGTCAGACTCCTAGGGATAGTTATTTACAATCCAAAACATGGAGACCTGTGGTTAATTAGGTTTCCTGAATAAATACTGACAGAAGGGGAGGAAAACTCACCCTTTCCCAGGCATTGGTTTCTCACTGTAGCATTCTTATAATTTCATGTTGCAACAAAATGTGTTTTGCCATCATATTCCCCACTTTGATGTCCTTTTAACCCATTAAGGGACATCACCTCTGTCCACATCCTCCCATTTAAGCTGCTGGTAACCCTGGAGGACCATTTGGAATTTTATGGCCTTTAGATGGAAGGAGACAAATTGGGTCAGCATGTTAAGAATGTAGGGGCTAAACAGGAGTGCCAGGAGGAGCATGAGGAGGGGTCTGGCCAGTGGGAGGTGTCGTTTGAAATATGGGGAGAGGCTGATCCAGGTTTCAAGACTATCTTTGTTACCCAGGGTATTGGCTATCTCTCTTGGTCTTTTTTTAAATTAAATTTTTTAATTTATATATGACAGCAGAATGCATTACAATTCTTATTGTACATATAGAGTACAATTTTTCATACCTCTGGTTGTGTACAAAGTATGTTCACACCAATTCGTGTCTTCATACCTGTACTTTGGATAATGATGTCCATCACATTCCACCATCATTTCTAACCCTATGTCCCCTTCCTTCCACTCCTATCCCTCTTCCCTATCTAGAGTTCGTCTATTCCCACCATGCTCCCCCTCCCTATCCCACTATGAATCAGCCTCCTTATATCAGAGAAAATATTCAATATTTGTTTTTTGTTTTTTTGGGAGGATTGGCTAATTTCACTTAGCATTATCTTCTCTAGCTCTATCCATTTACCTGAAAATGCCATGATTTTATTCTCTTTTATTGCTGAGTAATATTCCATTGTGTATATATGCCACATTTAAACATATCAATTTCAAGTGACAAAATAGAACATGCCATCAGAAGTCTACCAACCAAGAAAAGCCCAGGATCAGATGGATACACAGTTGGGTTCCACAAGACCTTTAAAGAAGAACTAATATCAATACTCTTTAATTTACTTCGGGAAATAGAAAAAGAAGGAGCACTTCCAAACTCATTTTATGAGGCCAATATCACCCTGACTCCAAAACCAGGCAAAGACATATCAAAGAAATAAAACTTCAGACCAATACCTCTAATGAACAAAGATGCAAAAATTCTCAATAAAATTCTGGCAAATTGAATACAAAAACATATCAAAAAGATTGTGCACCATGATCAAGTGAGATTCATCCCAGGGATGCAAGGTTGGTTCAACACACAGAAATCAATAAATTAATTCATCACATCATTAGATTTAAAGATAATAATCATATGATCATCTCAATAGATGCAGAAAAAACATTTGACAAAATACAGCACCCCTTTATGTTCAAAACACTAGAAAAAATAGGGATAACAGGAACACATTTCAACATTAGAGAAGCTATCTATCTTTGCCAACATCATTCTTTTAAATTTTTTTTAATAATTGTAGATAGACACAATGTCTTTATTTTATTTGTTTATTTTTATGTGTGCTAAGGATCGAACCCAGTGCCTCACATATACTAGGCAAGTGCTCTTCCACTGAGCTACAGCCTCAGCCCATCATTCTAAATGGAGAAAAATTGAAAGCATTCCCTCTAAAAACCGGAACAAGACAGGGATGCCCTCTTTCACCACTTCTATTTATCATAGTTCTTGAAACACTGGCCAGAGCAATTAGACGGATGAAAGAAATTAAAAGGATACACATAAGAAAAGTAGATCTCTTGATCTTTTTACCCTATTCATTATTAACCCAGATTTGTTTGTATAAAAATAGCATTCTTCTCCTAGGGCTACACATATTCCATTTTCTCTCTTGTGGCAGATCTAACCCCCTGTGGATTTGAAGTACCGAGACTGCACAGAGAGTCTATTTCTTTGTTGGAATTCAGTTATTTGTTCAGTTATTACATCAAGCCCTCGGCAATACAGGGGGAAAAAACAGTTATACCGAAGATACAGAGTGTCCTAATGCCATTGCTCCCACCCCCACTCCAACAATGATCCTGAGTTGCACTAGGACAGCTGTTAGCCCAAAGTCTCTCTTAAATCTACTTTCTGGTATACTGCTATATCAAATGGATGGGAAAAAGGCACATAGTGAGAGAATGAATCCAATACACTAATGTACAATTACCTGTTCAGTTTGTGAGAAGGCAGGCATAGACATTATTTCCACAGAATAAGAACACGCTCAACTGAGGGGCCAGACAGCCCTGTATTGAAAGTTTGGCTGTTGGGGCTATCTTTGGTAGTACAGACTCATCACTAACTTGGTACCCCAATCTCCAGAATACCTGAAAAGTGTAAGACAGAAATGCTGTGTGTGGGGGTTGGATATATGGGGCAGTAAATTTTATATGGGGCTCTTCTGTCAATATTTGTGAGAAAAGGGGGTGGAGAAAAATATATATATATATATAAAATTTGGGTCCCATTTGGACTTACAAGAAGTTGGCAATCCTATTGGTTAAATCAGAGTCCTGTTATCCTCACTAAGGGAGCCCAAATATCACTTGGCAGGCATCCTTCAAAGAATTGGGATGTGGAATTTGTGACTACATATTGGGGCTCAGGAAAACTGGTCTCTAACAGATTTTGGGTCCCCTAATTTCCCCCTTCTGGACTAGGGTGCTCCATGGCTATTCATTTTCCACCTGGTGTTTTCCATCCCCCAGGGTTTCTGTTTGAGGAGTCCCCTAGAACGGGCCTGGTATGGTCCATGTTATTTGGCACTGCTAGCCACTTAAGTGTGCTACAGGAGTGCCTTCCCTTTGGGTTAGGTTTCTCTGGATGCACCCAGGATGCAGAGTTTAGGGTGCATACTTTTTCTAATTTTACGCAGGGATTCTCATATAACAGCGGTTGGTAGTGGACCATTTGGGTTCTGGTCAGCCATTGGTGCCCCTTGCAATCCATGAAGTCAGTGGGACTTTTATATTTTGATATTCTATCCCAGGGTCAGCTTGTCAGCATCCCAAACTAAGAACACAGTGGCTGCCAGAGCTCTTAGGCACAGGGACCACCCTGTCACCACTGAGTTCAGTTGTTTCGATAAATAAGCCACTAGACACTGCCAGGAGCCAAATTCTTAGGTGAAGACCCCAAGTCAGTCCTGTTATTTTCTCTACAACACAGAGGTTGAATGCCCTTGTTATGTCAGGCAGTCAAAGAGAGGGTGTCAAGGTTAATTTCATCTTAATCTCATGAAAAGCTTGTTCTGTTGGGTTCCCCAGTAGGGGGTCATTTTCCAACCCCTTGGTGGCCTCATACAGTGGTTTAGCCACCACTGAATACCCAAGAAACCAAGAAACCAGATCCAATACAAGCCAGCCACACCCAAGAACTCCTGTTTTCTTTTTTTTATTCAGGTCCTAAGGACCTATGGCTCAGTGTAATGTGAAACCCAAGATATTTTACGTTTCTGGCAGATTTGGTCCTTTCTCCAGGAGACTCTGTAACCAGCCTCTGAAAGGAGAGTTAGCAGGGCTTCATTCTTGTTCTGCAGGCCTCTCAATCTGGGCTGTCCAAGAGGAGGTCATCTGTGTATTGTAGCAGACACAATTCAGGAAAGCAGTTAGATCCCTGCCTAGTGCCTCCCAGAATAGGGTGGGAGAGTTCTTAAAGCCCTGGGGAGTCAGCTGAGTCTTTGCAGTCTCTGAGTCCTCCCATTGAAATACAAAGAGGAGTTGGCTGATGTGGGTAATCAGAAACATCCTTCAGGTTTGGGCTTGTAAACCATTTGGCTCGGGGCAGAATCAAGCCCAAGAGTGTGTAGGAGTTAGGGACCACTGGGTGAAAAGTGACTACTGCCTTCTTAACTGCTCTGAGATCTTGTGCTGGTGGGAATCTTTGCTGTTTGGCTTTTGCACCAGCCAAGAGAAAGTATTTATTGCAGAGGGACTGGCACTCAATCAGGACCACGAGTCTCTCAGTGTCTGGAGGGGCTTCCTTATCCCAGTGTGTGCTTTCCTCCTTAGGAGGTATAATCTCAAATCTGATGGTTTCTGCTCCCAGATTGAGTTCAACAAATAATGGGGGTGAATTCTTGACTAATCCAGCCAGGTTGTTTTCTGCCCAGTCTAAGGGATATTCTTGAAGCAAGGAGTAAGGATTTTCAATGGCAGATGGGTTTGGAGCATAGTCTCCATTCAACTGCTTTGGGTAACGTAATTGCCATAACTATTGTGGGTTCTTTTCCTAGGGCCAGGCAAGTAGGAGCATAAAGGGTGAAGGTGATCTGTGCTCCCAGTTTTAAGAGGCAATCCCTTCCAAGGAGGGTAACCAGTCATTCTGGCAAATACAGAAACTCATGCAATACAGGATGTTCCCAGAGCTTACAGGTGTGGGATTTGCAGAAAGTTCTGGCTGCCTGTGAGGCAGTTGCACCTATTATAGTAAACTCTTCACCAGTGAATGGGGCAATGGGTCATGTGACCATAGAATTCTCAGCAACTGTGTCTGTTGTAGGGGACAGATGAGGCAGGACACCAAAGACAGCAGGAAGCAGTTTTATTTGGCTGTAGCCAGGTTCAGAGGGTAAGGCTTTTGCCAAAATCAATTAATTTCCCTGAATCTTGAGTTCAGGCAGTTTCAGAACTTTATACCCAGCGTGTAAGAGAAGGGGCTCAGAAGTTCACAGTCTGTAGAAGTTCACATAAAAGCAGCTTTTTCTTTCAGTATTCTAGGCAAGTTAACCCTTCAATGATAGCACCTGAGAAGGGGAGAGCTTCTTCTCCCCTTTCTTTCCTCCCACTGCCAGCTGTTACCATGGAGCCCAATTAGTAACCTCTTCTCTTCTCTTTGAAATGTAAACATCTTTGTGAAGCTCTGGCCCAATGCCAGAGGCTTCCTTAAAGAATCTTTCTTATCACAGTTTGCATTTACAAACACACTTCCCGCTTTTAAAAAAAAAATTGTTTTTCAAGTTATTATATATATTGTTACGTATATAGAGAGCCCATAAATGTTTGTGAAAAACTAGTAAAGGGGTGTTCAGCACCTGGAATGCTGATCTCTTTCAGGCCTGTGGCCAAATTTAACCATTGTTAGATAGAGCAACAGGAAATAGGAAGCTTAAATACATTGAACTCTTTTGTAGAGATTTTTTTGCTGATAGTCCTAAGATCAATTATAGTGAAGATTTCTGTAGAAGCTTGCTTAAGATTTTCTGTGGAGGAGGAGTGAATGTCTTTTGGTGGTCCCCAACTGTCATTTCGACTGTGGGTTCCCAGGGGCCAAGAATCAAAGAGCCTGGTCTTCCCTATTCTGAGTCCATCCCAGCCAGGACAATAAGACTGCTGGTGCTGGGCTCCACTTGTTATTGGCCTTCCAGAATCAGCAGTGGGTTTTTCTGAGTGGGTTTTGCCTTTAAAGGTTTGGGCATTCATTTTTCCAATGACCTACATCCTTGTGGTAGGCACATTGGTCCTTCTGCAGTGGGGTGGGGGGTGTGTGTGACTTCCAGGCATCAGGTTCTCATGAGGTGGTCCAGGTCATCTGGGGGTCCAGATATCTGAGTGCTGCCACAAAGAAGAACACTTTTTGTTTTATGCCTTTGTCTGCCTCTCTCTATGTAGGGGCCAAACTCCTGGGTGAGGACGCCAAGGGCAGTTCCATATTTCTCTGCCACAAATAGGTTGAATGCCATTGTTATGTTGGGCCATCCAAGAGTGGGCACCGAGGTTAATTGCATTTTAATCTCCTGGAAAACATGTTCCTCATGGTTCCCCAACATAGGGGGTTGCTTTCCTGCTTGGAGGAGGATGGTTGGTTTGGTACTGCTCCCGGCGGTTGTGTCCCTCTTCACAGTTGTGGTCCCAGGCCAGGTCCTCCTCTGGGGCTGCCCTTCGTGCCCAGGCCTCAGCATCTACCTCTTGTGCGGGGGCCTGTTCTTGGAGCCCCTTCTGGGCTTTGGTCAGAATGTGTCCTGTCTCCTCAGTATTGAAGAGGGTGAGGAGGAGGGGACAGCAGTCTCCACAGGTCCATCGATGGGTTTGGAAGGTTGACTCCAGGTGATCTCTGGGTGCTTGGGGCTTTTCTGAGTATGCAGGGGTTTGGTGCTGCCAATTCAGGAGGTCAGTGATGTTGAAGGGCTGATGGTAGAAAATGGAGCACCCTTCTTGAATGGTGCCATCTGCATTGAACTGTGGGGGCCCAAGGGTCTCATGCAGGGACAGCTGCAGGGCTTGTGGCTGCTGAGTGGACCTCGGTTGTCTCCCCATGGGTTCTGGCCTAGGGTCTTCTGGCAGAGGGGGACTGTGGCCAGTAAGACAGACGGTGGTGGAGTATCAAGACAGTGAGTCCAGTTGACTGGGAGCTGGTGGCAGAGTAGTGGATACGTAGGGTGGCAGAGGCAGTGGCTCCTCTTTGGAGTCCCTTGATGGATGGCCTTGGAGGGCTTTGGAGTCGCCATGTTTCTGGCTAACAAAACCCTACACTGGCCCTTGGAGCTGATGCAGAACTGCACTCATGGGGCAGAGTCCAGGCAATCTGGAGCCAGGAATCTATGTGAGGAAACTGATCTGGGTGGCCTGGAGTTTTGGTGACAATGTGGTGAACTGCCTTGATGGTGGGGACGTGCAGGGTTCCTTTCAGAGGTCAGTCACCACCAAAAGCAGGCCATTCAAGCTCACAGAGAGTGTGGAGTCAGCCATTGGCAGCTTAATCCTATCATCCTCAGAGTAGCCTTTTAAAAGTTTAATCATACAGTCCAGGACTGTAGGTTTTTACTGTGTTCTTCCCATGTCCCACCCTGTGCTGACACCACAAGACAGACCAGAGTGGGGGGTGTCAGGCAAGGCACCCACGTGGCTGTGTCCCCAAAAAGAGCTTAGATGCTTCTTGGCTGAAGGTGTAGTCAGATAAACCCTGGCCCTGTTCAGAGGCCTTATTGTAGGACATGAATGGCCATTATGCCATATGAAGTTACCATAGAACTGCAGGTTAGGACTCACTCAGACTTCTTAGCATAAGAAATAATTTCACATTAATTCACACAAACAGTTGAGAGTTTAAAACATCCCCTCCTTTTGAGGTTCCCTACACTGATAAGCTCCCTTATGGGCGGCCATGGGAGGCGATCAATCTCCCCTTCCATCCTTGTGGACAGTCCTGGCTATGGTCTTGGGTCCTGGCCTTACCTTATCTGGAAGACTGTGCAGGTGTTTATCCAACTCTCCAGGGACTCCAGACACTGGTGGCCCTTCTGGAGGCACAGGCCCTCTAGGCTCAGGAGATCCTGGAATTGTCAGGTGGCACTGTCCTGTCTGATCCAAGGGGCACCATGTAGTGGTGCCATACAAATTACCATACAAATATCCACACAAATTATTATAGAAATATCAGTGTGGACAGCTTGCCACACTGGTGGTCAAAGATGGTACAGTTTTCACTTCCCTATCAGGAGACCAAAATGTTGTGTTCAAGAAGCAGTAACTGGCACCCAGAGAGTGGGAGAATTCAAATTTTATTTTACATCAGCAGGCCCAGAGGAGATCAAACTTCAAATTCTGAGCCCCATCCACAGTTCTCACAGCATTTACAGACTATCTTGTGCCATAAATTTTCTAGTCTACATGATAGCAGGCCATGCTGGGGGTTTGTATCTGAAAGCATGTTTACAGAAGCAGACTGTGAGAAGGGGGAAACCTGGCTCTTCTCACAGACCTCTGATAAATCTCTAGCCTGTGTCTGAAGCCAGGAATAGTAGTGTTTACACTTCAAAGGGGAGTAGTCAGGCTCCTAGAGATAGTTATTTACAATCCAAAGGTAGGGTCCTCTGGTTAATTAGTTTCCTCAGGAAAGGCTAACAGAAGGGAAGAGGAACTAACTCTTTCCCCAGGCACCAGTTTTTTTATGATAACATTCTTTTAATTCCATTTTACAACCAGGCCTGGTTTTGCCATCACACATTAACAGACCAAAGAACACGTTAAACCATTACATTAAATCAAAATTCACTTTCAGATACATGGAAAATAGATGGAAGCCAGAGTAGAAGATGAGGAAGGAGAGGGAAAACAGAATAAATTACAATCAGGGCACTTGAATCCCATATTTGTTTTTGCCTTTCAGGGGACTTGAACCCCCTATTTAACATGACAAGGGACTTGACCCCTTTACAAGTAAACTCACCAACTACTTCTAAGGATCAGTCCTGTTTTCCTGTTGCTGGCATTCACAGTAATCAGCCCTAGTGAGAACCTCTCATATACCCAACTCATATGGATATACCTACTTGAACAGGAGCTGAAAGAGAAAGGAAGGAATGGAAAGAACTTCAAGGAGAAGGACCAGTTGACTGACTCACATGCAATTAGAGTTCAAAATTTACCACATCCCCAGGAAGGCATCAATCACCACCCCTCTGCCACTTGTATCTGTACAACTTGGGGCATTTCCCAGCCACCTCAGAAGAGGAGCCATGGCAAGTTGGAGATGATACTGGTGAGGTGTCCAGTTGGGGTTCAGGTTCTTAGCATTCCAAAGAATTGAGCAAGACACGCAGAAGTATCAGCAGAACATAGATTTATTGAAAGTGAAATAACACTTCTTAGAGTGGGCCAAGGCCCTGATGTTTGGATGAATCTTGTCTTATATGCTGAGCTGTGTCTTGTTCTCCTCCCCATGGACTTGATTGAAGACCTTGCCCTATTTGTTCACATTGGTTACTTAACTTTCACCTAATTAGAATACATAACTTGTGGCAGGAGTTGCCATGGTAATGAGACTTATAAACAGACATGACTCATCTCCATCTTGCACTCCAGCCAGCGTTCTTCTTATACCCTGCCAACATCATCCAGAAGTCCCTAAACTTCTATGTCAGGTTGAGAGAGACATGGTAGGAAAAGTAGAACAGGGAGCTTTGCCTGCAGGGAGGAAAGGAAAATAAAAACACTAGTGGGGCGGGGGGTGAGTGCTGGGGTTGTAGCTCAGTGGTAGAGCACTTGCCTAGCACATGTGAGCCACTGGGTTCGATCCTCAGCACCACATAAAAATAAAGAAACAAAATAAAGACATTCTACCCATCTACAACTACCAGAAAATTAAAATAAAAAAAACCACTAGTGGGCTTTAACATGGGAGGCTCCCACACACAGTGGCTACAGAGAAAAGATCTGGGCAGCCACATATTCACTGGGGGAACATCACATCTGGTGACCCAATCCAATAGGTTTCAGCCTGAGAATGTTGACTCAGTGCCCATAGAAAAGAGATCCAAGTTGAGTGAGTAGGAATATAAGGTAAAGCTTTCAATGGAAAAAGGAAAATGGGTGTTTTATCTTCAGGTAAAGGGGCCAACACAACTGAGAGCAGACAAAATTTCCCTCTAAAATAGTTTAATGTCCTGTCCTTTTATTAAGCATCTGGGGTGGGAAGGGTCTGGTATTTATATGATGATTCCTTCAGGACCATACCTGATGTTTTTGGTTGGTTTGATTAAGAACAGTACAGTAAGAAGTACTGTTCATACATTGTAAGACTGGGGGAATAGAAAAGACTTCTATCAGTTAAAATTTATAAATGAAAGCCTAAGAGTTCATCCCACATTTTGTCCCATCTGGTCCAAGAGCAAATGAAGCTAAAGGGTTTCTTTTGGTTTTCCTTCTTGTAACAACCTCACCCTCATGGCAGTGTAGATGCTAACAGGGCTCCATGTGTTACCCTGTGCTGGGAAAAGCATCTTTTCATCTGGTCAAAGCAGCAAGTGAGTGCTCTCTATGCAAACAGTGGTTGAATGTTTGAGTTTTCTATATAGTCAGCTATATCCTATTTTTCTTCTTTCCACTGTTCTGTTCTTTAGGAAGCTGACATAAAATCTACATCGCCTGGCCTTCCTTGCTCTCTTACACTAATCTGGATGAGAGGAAGCAGGCTGACATTAAGGAGCAGAATGAGAGAGTGCAGGACACAGGGAGAAATATTGTGTCATTCAGCCTTGAGTCCCTGAACTTCATATGCACCAAGAATTTCTCTGTTAAGGTGACATAGCCTATATCATTCCTCCTGAGAAAACTCCTCTTAGAAATAAGTCCAAGCAAATCTCTCTCTCTCTCTCCCTCCCTCCCTCCCTCCTTCCCTCTCCTCTCCTCTCCTCTCTAGTTTGATGATGGTTGTTCCTCTTTTAAATTTCTTATTTGTGATTTTGAGTTCAGGAGACACAAGTGCAGCCCTCTAAGGAGATGCTTAGAAGCCCCACCCCTCCAGAAACTTAGGAGTGTCCAGGATTTTCCTTCAGGAAATTCAGCCCACCATCCCTGCTCTGTGATGAGGTATTTTTTAGTTTCCAACTCATCTAGACTCCCAGTGTGAGTGCACACCATTCTGTGGAGAAGTGCTCAGAGATCCTACCCTTGTCTTGATCACCTTCTTCATGCATCTTCCATGGAAGGACAGGAAGTGAGGTGCCCAAGAGTTGCTAACTGCTCTGAGGTTCAGCTGAGAGCAGAATTTCCACCAGAAGCTCCCACTGCCTGCTGTGCTAGTGTGGATCCATTTACATACCCAAATGCTGCTCCATGGGTTTTATTACCATCTAGCACTCACCTCTGAGCTACTTGCTTTTTTCCCTCAGTGGGATCATGCTATGATTACCACCCCCCTTGCCACCTGATGCTGTCACCATGCTAAATCCTCTCTGCACTTGGATGGCCGTGGAGTGTAGGGGGCTATTTCCTCTTTGCCTCTCTGGTTTTGCTTCCCTCCTGTCCTTCAGCATCAGTGCTTCCTCCTCCCTCTCCCCAAAGCTGTGTTTTGCTGGCAGAGGGCAGTAGTGCCCTCCCCTACCCCCTGCTTCCTCTGTCCCCCATCCTCACCTGCACACCTCTCAGGACACACTGGGGGATATTTCTGGCACTGCCAAAATCAGAGTGTGGATGGCAAAGGGTACAGAAACAGAAAAGAGGGTGGAAAGGACATTGAGAGGTTCAATCATTCTGCATAATAAAATCTGGAAGAGAACAGGATAAGCAGGGAGAGAGAGGAATAGCCCCTGCAACATAGGGAGAGGAGAAGGAGAGAAAGCAGGTGTTCACTTTATTCAAATAAATTTTCTTCTATTTGGCTGTGATCTCAACAAATTTATTTCACATGGTACAGTGGGGAAGAAGCACCTGGGGATTCCAGTTCTTTGGGAACAATGAGAAGAACAATAATCTTTACAAGACTCTCGAGGTATAACATTTCCAACAGTCAATGCTTTGATTTTTCATATTAAATAGAACCAAAAAAAGACACAATGCTTTAGTTTGTAAATTATGCCCTCATGAGAATCATAATGAAAAAGTATTTGAAACCTCCTACCCAGCTCATGGCCTGCTCACTGAGACAAGCAGATTTTAGAGTGAAACATAATGTATGGCCTTCTAAAATGGCTTGGGGGAAGAGCATTTGGTTCCGAGTCACCAAACACCACAGAGCTATGCCTTCACATTTATTCTACAGATTAATAGTGGAAAAGATGTGATGTGGAGAGTGACCTCACCATCCCCTTGAGTTTGAAAATTTCTGTGTGGAATGTTAGAATGGATAATAGGATCTCTTCCAGTGCAACTCAAGAAGGCTACATCAGAAAACACATTGAACCGAAAGAAGTGAAAATACAGCTTCTATGTCAATAGCTGAAACAAGGAAGACTTTTTATTCTACACCCCTTTTTCTGGGTTTTCCAAGATTCTGGGCAGGCATAAGCATGTAAGCCACATGGTGTTTGGGAAAAGGCCAACCCCACCCAGGTTTTGCTCGTTGCAACATCAACAGCCACTTTGACAGATCCACATCACTTTCATGCCTCCCTAGTTGTCTACCGAGCAAAAAACTCAGCACATTTTTGGAGCTTAGTTTGGGTTTTAAGTATTCATCTGCCTTCCTTTTGGTACTCCGTGCCGGTGCACTGGGATTGACTTCACGTCTTCCTTTATCCATGACTGGTTGACTCCACACACAGTCTCAAGAAGACAACACGACTGAGAAATCCTAAAAAAGACAATGAAATCCAGATAAGCAAGTGGACCCATGGACCTCTTCCTCATAGTCACCTCCCTGCTCAGCCACTTGTTACCAGCAGTATAATAATCCCTCCTTATCCACAGGTTCATTTTTCCAGGGTTTTAGTTACCTGTGCTCAACCTATGGTACAAAAATATTAAATGGGCAATTCTGTAAATAAACAATGTGTGAGTTTTAAATTGTGTACCATTCTGAAGTGGTGTGATGAAAATCTTATGCCATCCCACTTTATCCTGCCCAGGAGTGACATGAATCATCCTTTGTCCAGCAGATCCACACTGGATATATGCTACTTGCTTATTAGTCACTATTTGTGTTCAAGTAACCCTTATTTTATTTAATAATGGCTCCAAAGCACAGGAACAATGATGCAAAGGAGGTACCAGGGCATAAAACATGGAAGAACAGATAAACTTATGGTACAATGTTGCAGAACATATAGGAAAAAGCATAGTTCTTACATAGTTTGGTACTATCTGTGGTTTCAGGCATCCACAGGGTTCTTGGAACATAATTCCCCTCAGTTAAGGGGAGACTACTGTATTTATAATAGGGTACCATGGGGCATCATTTGATTTGCAATATCAATGTTATCATTTCATTTTGTTATTCACATGAGTCTGTGCCTAAAATCTATTTTGTTCTACTGATGTATGTACAATTCTTGTTTTAATTTCTAAATCTACCATCTAGGTTTTCATATCTTGTTGGTCAAGTCCCTTACCAAGATCATCCCCATATATGTTCTCTTCCTTTTAGTTGAATAATCAATTTATTGTATTTCATGACAAAATTCTGTTGAAGTTCATGCATGACATTGTACTGAATTCAGACATTAATTTGGAGTAAGAATTAATATAATAATTAATTTTCCTAACTAGAAAAAATGGTATTTTAGTGTGAAATGGGAAACAAAAAGTATTTAATGTATATTTCCTGCTATTTTAAGACAGCACATTCATATATGTTCAGTAGTCAGTTTAAACTGGACATATTATTTCTATTATGTCATAATTTATTCTTAGAGGAGTATGCAACATCTTTTTATGTGTTTAACTTATGTATACCTTTCTTTGGCAAATATCTAGGGAATTGATTTGGTTGATGAAAGAGAAGAGTGGTATTTTTTATAAAATCCTTTTGTTCATAGATTACATTATATCAATAGCATCAAAAAATGCAAACATTGAAAAAAATGAAGGATTTCTCTATGTACGTACATAGGCTCTCCACAAAAGGTAATTAAAGAAAGAAGCAATGAGGGGACAATAGAATGAGAGGAAACATTTGCAAACTATTCATCTGACAAAGAATTAACATCCAGAATATATAAGGAACTAAAAAAAAACCTCAATAAAAAAAACAACTAAAAAATGTACATATCTGTCAGATTAGGCATCTCTTAAAAGAAGAAATACAAATGGTCAATAAATACATGAAAAAATTATTGATATCATTAATCATCAGTGAAATGCACATTGAATTTTAAACAAGATACCATTTCATCCCAGGTAGAAGAAGGGCAAAAAGACAAAGTAAGTGAATACATGAATGAATGAATAAATGCTAGCCTGTGGAGAAAAGAGAGCAGCCCAAAGGCTGCTCATAACCCTGTTGGTGAAAATATAAATTAGTATAGCCATTGTGGATAACAATATAAAGATTCCTCAAAAAATGAAAAATTAGCACTGCCATATGATCTAGCTATCCCACTTCTGGGTGTATATCCAAAAGACAGGAAATCAACATATCGAAGAGATACCCACACTCCTATTTTCACTGCAGCATTATTTACAATAGCCAAGATACAGAATCAATCTAAACATCCATCATTGCATGAATGAATAAAGAAATATGATTCAATTATACAATGAAATACTGATTAGGTTACAATTCTTATAATCTAATAATTTCACCCCTTAACATTTCCTGCATTATCTCACATAAGCTTTTGGGGGACATCTCATATCCAAACTATATCAGGCACAGAGAGACAACACCATCACAGGTTGACCCACATATATTTGCTTACCTGTTTCTTCCAAAGGAATTATCACTAGAACTATAACACAAAGAAGGAAGCTAGTCAGAGGGAAGGTACTCAAAATCAAAACCAAACCAAACCAAACCAACCAACCAACCAAACAACAACAAAGCAAACAAATAATAAAACTACCCAGTGAAACTGACAATGGTGTTCAATGCAAGAGAGCAGACTTAGAGAAGAATCTTGACTCTATGACTTTAAGAAATTCTTATTCAGGAGGAAAAAGAAGAGGTGATGAGTCTCATTCTCCAAGTTCTTAGGCTCCCTTGGCCTCTCCCATTTTACCAGTAAAATAGTAATGAGCAGAATAACACCGGCTATACCAGCCAGCTGTTAAGAGAAGTCTTGTCTGTCTTACAGTCACTTTTGCAAGCGTTTTACATACAGTAGGTCATACAGCTGGGGTGTAGCAATGTTAGTACCGTAGGTGTACATCCAGTAGCTTATTTAACCTCATAACAGCTTGGGGTGTGTGCTGCTATCATTCCTATTTATCCAGGGCAGGAAACTGAGGCACAGGAATGTTATGAAACTGGCCAAGGTCACACAACTAGTATGTGACAGAACCCAGATGTGAACCCAGTTACTCTGGCTTTAGAAACCCTGGATTTTCACTCTTACAGGATGCCTCCTTTTGATCCTCATGGAAGACAAACAAATGATTCTTGTCCTCCGTTTTTTTTTTTTTTTTTTTGGTCACAGAAAATGATATCAGTGTCTTTACATGGTTTTATTTAGAGTTGGAGAAAACCCAGATGACTGGGTCTTTCCTGCCACTCAAGAAAGGGAATGTGTGACCTGGGTCCCACTTACAAGCATCTGTGTTTCAATTTCCTGTTGTTATGTGAGACCAAGTTGGATGGCCATGTGGGGATAAGCCATATCTCTCATAGTAACTATATTAGTTCCTCAATAGGACATTACAAATAAAAAAAATAAACCCTGTCCTCACCACTAACCATTTGACAGCCTACAAAGAGCCCTGTCCTACATCTCAGTAATACCCACATGGGTCACACTTTAAGAGTAACAATATAATTTTTCTGGATCAGAGACTTAGAAGGTACTTATGGTTTGAGGAAATATGGACTATTCACAGCCAACAGTTCTGCAATTAAATACCCATCGATGTGAATTGTGTATTATAAAATTAGTGACTGCAGAGTCATGATCAAGGCTGATCTAGACATTAAGAAAGAGTAGAGAATCCTACCTGGGAATGAGTTCCCTTGCAGCACTCACTGGTGATTGGATTTTGAGACCCAAATTGTGATTACTGCCCAATGTGCTTGTGGAAATGTGATGAACACTGTTAGGATGTTTTGGTAAGTCTTACCACAGGAGAAGATTCAGCAAAGAGAATTCATATAAGGTAGGGAAGAGCTTTGAGGTCAAGATAGCTGAAGTGTCAAGAGAAGAGATATGGAGGTAGTACCTAAACATAAGTTTTATCTGTCCTCTCTTTCAGAACCTCCTACTCACTGTATTTAGCCCTGAATTAAAAGCCACCCAGGCAGTGGTGGCCAGGGCTCAGATCTTGCCATTGTGTGCAGTATCAACATTCCGAGATCCATTATGAATCACCATTACTCCTCCCAACCAATCAGGTACTGGGACATAGGGAAAAAACTTAAGAGGAAGGATTTTTCCTCTCTTTCCCTACCTTCTCTTCCAGACCAATGCTACTCTTTTAGGAACTGTGGCTGCTCAGTGGTCTGAGAGACAAATCATCCAGATAGATCAAGAAAATGTACTCATCATCAACAAACTAATCAAATTAATGAATAACAACTCCACTGTATAATGACAAGGTAGGATTGTCATTTGCCCAAATTTGTAAAAAATCCTTGCATACAAAATGATTAGGAACACAGGCTCAAGAAACAAGTGGTTTCATTTCTAATCTCAGCTCTTGATGACTTGGGGCAAGTTCCTAAACTTCTCTGATCTTCATTTGAAAAGTATAAACAATAGCACCTTCACCCTTGGGTGTTTGTGAGTATTCAAGGAGATAATACCACCAAAGTACTCAGAAACAGTAGATGGCATGTGGTGAATTTGCAGATGACCTTAGTATTTATCACCGTGGCCATCTCAGCCCACCTCTCTGAATAAAGCAGTTTTCATTGGATTTTTTCATTTCCTTGAAAGTTGGCCTCCCTGGTGGTATTGTTTCCTCTCTTTTCCTCACTTCTAAAGAAGAGATCTTGGGGTAAGACAAAGTTCACAGTACTCACGGTATCAGAAAAGGAAGGCTCCTGGATGTCAAGCTGTTCTGTACCGCAGCTGATAGGAAGGTCCTTGGCTGTGCAATCACTTGTATTCTCTAAAGAGAGGATATTCTGTGTTTTTTTTTTTCCCTGAGAGTTTAGCCAACACATGCTGTTGGGACCCTCAGGTGGGGTAATTCAGGATAAGCCAAACTCCCAGAGAGCTAAAATAACTACCCTTAGAGGCCATGCATAAGATCAATTCCACTTCTTACCGGGACACGGAATTCCAAGGTCTGCCTGTGAGCCCAGTAGGTCCCAGTCTGCGCAGTTGGGCCTGAAGCACTGCTACTAATGATATTGATGGTGCTTGCGTGAGTCATGACCCCATGTCACATGAAAGATCATGAGATTCTATAGCCTAGGGCACACTGACCTTCAGCCTCTGAATATAGTTGCTGGTGGCAGGGAGGAGAGTGTGTCCTCAGGCAAGAAAATGCATTTTTATTAATGTAGTAAGAGGCACAAATGAAAAGGTGAGCTTCATGTCCACTTGGTACAAAAGTTAATATAATAGAAGCAACATCCTGTATTTTAAGTGGAGCAACTTTAGTAGTGAATACTAAATTTATAGAAATCTAGACACAATAAGATTTCTTCCCTCTTACCTTGCAAATCAACTTGTTATTAATTCAAATGCTTCCCAATTTGCCTCACCTGGATCAAGAACACAATTACTAATGCAAAGTAAATGTATATTCAAATAAACTTTCCATATCCCTGTTGTGCTGACTTTTCATCTTTTTTCATCTCTTGTTTTTCTTGTCTGTAAAGAGGGGTCCTAGTCACTCCTATCCCACAGTTTGTTAAGAAAATGTCCCTCATTCTAGTGTTGTTGAATTTATTTGTTTAGTACTGGGATTGAGCCCAGGGGCACTTTACCTTTGAGCTACATCCCCAGCTTTTTTTTTTTTAACTTTAAAGCAGGGTTTCAGTAGCTGGGCATGGTGGTGCATGCCTGTAATCCTAGCAGATCAGGAGGCTGAAGTAAGAAGACTGCAAGTTCAAAGCCAGCTTCATCAATTTAGCAAGACCCTAAGCAACTTAGTGAGACTCTGTCTTAAAAATAAAAAATAAAGTGGCTGGGAAAGTTGCTCAGTGGTTTAGCACCTCTGGGTTCAATCCCAGGCACACATGTGTACACACACACACACACACACACACACACACAGAGAGAGAGAGATAGGTTTTCACAGTTTTCCAAGGCTGGCCTTGAACTTGCAATCCTCCTGTCCCAGCCTCCAGAGTCACTGGGACCAGGCTTGTGCCACCATGCCTAGCTCATATTCCAGTTTTGATCTTTGACTACAGACAGATTTTAATCCCTACTTTGCAAATCACATTCTACTCTCCAGAAAACCTCAGTATGTGTCATAAATATGTTCATAATCTCTTGGAGCATATATGGTATCATTAGGCTCAAGATCTAAATCAAATTTGAGCATAGCTGTAGGGTTGATAGGTATTAGTACAGTCAGCAGGTTGTTTAGACAACTGCTGCCACTGGGTATCTTTCATCTCTTGCTTTGTTTCCCTCACTGGCAGAAGAGATGTGTTCTGAGTTGCTTTCTATAGGCCATTTGCTTTTTGAGATGTGCTGCTTTGATCTGCATTTAATTAATCTTATAAGCTTCCATTTAAATTGCCTAATTTGGAAATTTCAAAGATTAGCTTTGGGGAGTAGAACTATGGGACTGGGGCCCTCTTTCTTAAAATGACTCTGGATTATGGGTCTCATTCCAGAGAGATCTGTGCATCTCAGATTTCATTGGGTGTGTTCATTCCAACATAAACCATGACTGGCACTATGCATTATGCTTAGGGAAATGACTCTTATCATGTGGCCACTGGTTGTGCATCTCAGACATTGGTTCACTCTTCCCCACCTGCCTGTGCAAGGGATTGAACCACTGAGCTACATCCCCAACACTTTTATTATCTATCTATCTATCTATCTATCTATCTATCTATCTATCTATCTATTTATTTTTGTGGTGCTGGGGCTTGAACCCAGGGCCTTGCACATGCTGGACAAATACTCTACAACTGAGGTACATCCCCTATCCTTTTTATTTTTTATTATGAGACAGGGTCTCTCCAAGTTGCTGAGGGTGACCTCGAACTTGTGATCTTTCTGCCTCAGTCTCCTGAGTTTCTGAGATTACATGCATGCACCATCACTCTCAGCCCACTGGCCTACATTCTATCAAGCTCAATGGAAAGAAGTATGCCCTTTGCAATATGTATGCCCCTCGGTTATTCATTTCTAGAAAGAGCAATTACCATATGTGATGCTGATTTAATGTTGCTAAAGGCAAATGTCTCTCTAGGATCCTGCAAAATGTTTTTGGTATTGCTTTTAACCATGACTCTGTTACAACAGACCTTCTGACCCTCAAGGTAATGAGGTTCATGGCATCTCTATGGAAGAACCAAGAGGTTAATTAATGCAAACACGAATTAAGCTTGGGACCCTTAACCACAGTAAAGCATTCACTGCTGTCGGGGAAGCCTCTAATTGTTCACAATGACTTGAGATTATCTGAAAGAAGAAATCAGTAAATACCAGCAGGGTTTAGAGCATACCCTGCAGTGTATCTACTATTCCTTTTAAAAATCTGGATATAAGAAAAAAATTTTTAAAAAGAAACTAAAAGGGAGATCCACAATTTGACATAATTGGAAAACCAACATGTACCAAAATAGCCAAAAAGTAAAAGAGTGTTGATTGTTTTTTATGCTTCTGGGTTCTGATTTAGTTTTAACATCTACTAAAATGCACCAATTGGTAAACCTTCATGATCTTAATCAGTACTAGGGCACAAAGTACAGCTATATCTGGGAATCCCACTGAATTTAAACAAAATACTTCCTTTTTCTCTTAGGGCAGCTATAAAAAAATAGAGGCTATAGAAGTATATGCTTCACCTTAAACAAAAGAAATATTTCCTTGCCTAAATTCCCATAATCATAATACCCATTTTCCTAAAATATCGTACAGCAGGCATGGGTACTCTGACCCAATGAATAAAAAAAATTAAGCCTTTGGCAATAATAACATTATTAAAAAAAAAACAGGGAATACCACGTACTCTGCAAGTTGGATAGTTAATATAGCCCAATGTAAGAAAAAACTCATTATGTATTATTATATACTATAACTCATTATATGCTATTTAGAGAAGTGATTATCCACACTGCTTCTCCATTTAATAACCCTATTAGACCTGTTCTTAAACTTGGAAAAAAGAACGAATGGCGCCTCCCTGTGGATGTCCTAAACCTTGATGTTAAAGTTCACCCATTAAGGTCCTTATATTAGTTTTTATTGCTGCTATAAAAAAGCAACAATAACTTAGTAGCATGAATTTATGAAAATGTATTATTTTAAAATTACAAAAGTCACAGGCTTATTATGAATGTCAGAGGTCAGGGAGTGGGACTGGGAATGAGAAAGACAGTGTATTGAATCGGACATAACTTTCCTATATTCACATATGAATACACAACCACATCATTTACCATCACAAGAATGGGAAGTTATATTCCATGTATGTATGTTATGTCAAAATACATTCTACTGTCATGTATACTAAAAAGAGCAAATAAACAACTTTTAAAAATCAATCAATAAATAATAGATCAGAGATCACATCTCATTCCCTGAATCTGACAAAGCTATTGATTGACTGTCTCTACCCATATTAAAACAATTCCAACATCTTTAGTTATTTGGCGGTTCTGGAGACAACATGTTCCTTATTTAAGAATTTTATGGGCCGAGGTTGCAGCTTAGCGGTAGGATGTTGCCTAACATGTGTGAGGCACTGGGTTCCATCCTCAGTACCACATAAAAATAAATAAATAAAATAAAGGTATTGTGTCCATCTACAACCAAAAAAATATTTTAAGAAAGAAAATTTTATGTAAGCCTACTTGTATTAATACTTCAAATCAGCCCACCTCAAATAGGACTCCTTTTATGGTTTACATTCCTAATATGCCCCAAAGACTCGTGTGTTAAAGGCTTGGTCTGCAACGTAGCAATGTTCAGAGTTGTGGCTCTTGGGAAGTGATTGGATCATGAGAACTCTGTCATCTCTGGATTAATCTATTGATGATTTAATAATTGGATGGAATTTTGGGGAGGTTGTGGAAAATAGAGAATGTGGGGCCTACTTGGGGGAAGTAAGTTATTGGGCCTGTATCCTTGGGAACTATATCTTGTCTTTGGCCCCCTTCCTCTCCCTCTCCTCACCTCTCTGCTTCCCAGGTGCCATGAGTTGAGCAGCATTACTGTTATGCCCTTCAGGCCTGAGCAACTCAGCAAAACCCTGTCTCTAAACAAAATATTTTAAAAAGGACTGGAGTTGTGGTGATGTGGCTCAGTGCTTAAGCATGCCTGGGTTGAGAGGTTGAGAGAGAGAGAGAGAATGAATCAACTACAGAAACCTGGTCTTCCTTCGTTTCTGTTAGCTCTGGAAAATTCTAGGTAAAGATGTTTTCAAGATGGAAGAATAGAGGAGGTCCCTTTACTGGCTGCTTAGTGGCGTGAAGCCAAGAAAGCAGTTAGGCAGCTTCTCAGCAAGGTGGGTGAAAAAAAATGGGGGCACTTTCCTGGGAATTAATGTTGGACATTCAAAGCAGATCAGGGGCTCAGGAGGCTGGAGATGATAGGGAAGAAATCCCCAGCATCAGCACCACTACTGCCACCAGCGCCTGCTGGAGCAGCCCCCGCACCGTCAGCCAAGGAGAGGGACGAGGGAATTAAAGGAAGCCACAGTTTAGGACGTGTACGGTGTGCCTGGGTATGCAGAAAGCAGAGACCAGAGACATTGCCGGACTAACCTGCAACCTGCTTCACAATATCCTTGTGCTAGAAGGAAGCCACATCACTCCTGGAAGCCTGTAAACGAGGAAGGAGCCCTTCTGTAGCTGCGCCACAGGCCTGGACGCGGGGGAAGCAAACCTGACAACCCAAGCAGGGCACAAAATACAGACCTGTAAAATCCACTCCACTAGACACAAAGAGTACCTAAGAGATGAAGAGAAAATCAGCTGGCGAAAGGGCTTTATATAGGGGAACACAGGTCCTGGTAACTCACCCAGGTCCGCCTCCCCCTTAACTCCAGCCACTTGCAGGACTGGCTGGGAGAGACACGCCCTCCCAGAATTCAAAAGGGAGGGGGAAGGAGTGGGAGTGATTGAGTTTGGAGACTGAACCTGAGAGACCAGGAAACATGGGGTCTGTGGGTGACAGAGGTGACAAAGGATTTGCTTCTCTGCCACAGGAGTGGGACTCATGAGAGATTCCTGGGGTGCAATCCCCCAATGTGGACCAACAACTGCTGGGCCCTGGAGGTGCGCTGAGTTAAAATCTTCAGACCAATCACCATTCAACAAAGAACCTGGAGCCTACCTAAGCATAAACCCAGCCTCCAGGAGCTCCACCTATGGGTTCTCCTCTCACATGCTAGTGAACCAACACTGAGGGTGGAGCAGAAATCTCACTCCAGCCAATCCTAGGACTGCTGAGAAGGGAAGCCGAAAAGTTTTTGAACTCCACCAGAAAAAAATTTTTGAACTTTACATGGAGATCTTTCCCCCTCCCCCTCTCTAATTGTGACCTGATTTTTTTCTCATTTCTAGCATTTTTTTTGGGGGGGGGGATACCAGGGACTGAATTCAGGGGCATTCAACCACTGACCCACACCCCCAGCCCTATTTTGTATTTTATTTAGAGACAGGGTCTCACTGAGTTGCTTAGTGCCTCACTTTTGCTGAGGCTGGCTTTGAACCCAAGATCCTCCTGCCTCAGACTCCTGAGCCACTGGGATTACAGGCATGCACCACTGCACCCAGCTGTAGCACTTTTTAAAGGCAGTTATCTTTCATGGCTCTGAATTTTGAGGGCTAGGATGTATGATTTGTTTATTTTGATTTTGAATTTTATTTATTTATTTATTTATTTTAAAGAAAGAGTGAGAGAGGAGAGAGAGAGAGAGAATTTTTAATATTTATTTTTCAGTTCTCGGCAGACACAACATCTTTGTTGGTATGTGGTGCTGAGGATCGAACTCAGGTCACACGCATGCCAGGCAAGCATGCTACCGCCTGAGCCACATCCCCAGCCCCTGAATTTTATTTTTAATTAATTAATTTAATTTTTAAAAAATTTTGGTTGACATAGTACCTTTATTTTATTTATTTATTTTTATGTGGTGCTGAGGATCAAATCCAATGCCTCATATATGTGAGATAAGTGCTCTACCACTGAGCCACAATCCCAGCCCTTATTTATTTATTTTTAATTTTTTTTAAAGAGAGAGGGAGAGAGAGAGAATTTTAATATTTTTTAGTTATCGGTGGACACAACATCTTTCTTTGTGGTGCTGAGGACCAAACCCAGGCAGCACACATGCCAGGCGAGCGCGCTACCGCTTGAGCCATATCCCCAGCCCTATTTTTTAATTTTTATTTTATGTACTTTTTTCTCTAACTTATCTTCTTTCCCTTGATTCTTTCTTTCTTCTGCCAAAATCCAAACTCTATTGTTCTCTCTTTAACTCTTCCTTTAATATTTTACTTCTGTTTTTCTCTCCTCCTCTGTCATAATCATCATATCCTACTCCTCTTCTGTTCTCTCACTATCCACCATTTGCAATTTTAAACCCATTTGCAAACTTACTGTTTTTACAGATGACAACATTTCTGTTTATTGTGACAATTAGCATTTAGATGTCATAGCAGGAAAAATGTGGTTTAATGCTGTATATTGTTTGCATGGGTTGTTTTTATTATTTGTCTCCCTTTAAATGGTGAGGTACTAAAAACCTTCAGGGACACTGTAAGTCCATAGTGTAGACACTCTACTGACTGCCTCAGATCCATACTGGTAGATGGGTAGATACACAAACAACATGAAAAAGCAAGGGGAAAAAACACCTCAAACAAACCAAGATACTTCAGTAACAGAATCCATTGACATCACAGTGGAAGAAAAGTCAGAGACGGAATTTAGAAGTTCATACTTAAAATGATCTGTGAGGTAAAGGATAATGTATTAGTGAAATCAGAGATAAAATACAGGAAGTGAAAGATCAGTTCAATAAAGAGAGATTCTGAAAGAAAATCAAGTGGAAATTAAGGAATCAGTAAACCAAATTAAAAATTCAAGGAAAAGCATTACCAACAGACTAGACCACCTGGAAGAGAGAGTTTCAGGCAATGAAGATTATACACACACACACACACACACACACACAGACACACATAAACACACACACATACATAAACACACATATATTGTACTGGGAATTGAACTCAGAGTCACTTGACCACTGAGTCACATCCACAGCCTTATTTAGTATTTTATTTAGAGACAGGGTCTCACTGAGTTGCTTAGCATCTTGCTATTGCTGAGGCTGGCTGCTGAGGGCCATTGCCAAGTAGGAATGACACATCGAAATTTCCTTGCCAGCATACCCCATGTTAAATGGACTTGCCTTGGAATTTCGCTGTTGACATTGCATGTTAGCATACCCCATGTTAAATGGACTTGCCTTGGATTCGCTGTTGACATTGCATGTAAGGTGACCTTGCTCAAGGACCAGGGTGGATCCGGGTTTAGAGCTGACCAGGTTTGAGGAAGTATCCTGCTCCTTGAGTTTAAGGCGTTCCCGGTTTAAGACAATATGGGTTTTAGGGAAGTTGGAGGTTGAAGATTATTGCTGCTGGGAATAGGGTGTTCCTGCTGCTTGTTCCGGTTGAGTTCTCATGAGATTCAGATGGGATTTGGAAAAAAGCCTCCTGGAGTAGGTGAATTGGGCAGGCAGATTTTGGATTTCCCCAGAACGTGTTTGTACAGGGCCGGTGTGAGTTCGGGAATAAAGAATTGCTGTTTGAATCTACAAGGTGTGAGTGCCTCCTGATCTTGTGCCCAGCTAAGACATTGGCATTTGGTGGTCCATACACGGAATGTCTGAAACTTGGAGGTGAGTAAAATTGCTTGCCCCTGAGGGAAGGCGAGAGAATGGGTGACCATTTCAAAAAACAATGTGTTCTTGTTTTGATTTATTTCCTTTTTTGTTTCAAGCTGCCTATCCCTAGAAATTTCTCAGGCAAACTGGGAAAAATGGTTGGCTCAAGGTTTGAAGTTTGTCAGCCCCGTGGAAGAGAAAATTGATACAGCTAATTTTTATTCCGTTTTTGTTGCATTCAGTTTCAGTTTTGTTTTGTGTTATCTTATTGGGTTGCGTTATCTTTATAGAAGATTAGAAATTAGTAAAAAAGAAACCGAAAAGGTGTTAAGTAAATTGTTAGAGGTTCAGACCATGGAGAAAGACATTTTAGATCAAGCAAAAGAGAAGGTCTCTTGAGCTAGTCAGACAGAGGAAGAAAATTTAAAGGAAAAGGGGTTATTAGGAAAAAGGCCACAACAAGAGGCTGTTACTAACTCCGTTTTATTACCAGAGGGCGTAATTCAACCAACAGCCCCACCGATGGAGACAGCTGAGTGGCCCTCAAACCCCATAGTTGATAAGTGGGATCCTGAGACAGGACCTCAAAGATTAGCATGCCCTGTACTTGAACAGGTAGGAGGGCAGCGAGTTCACCGTGCTTTAGATTTTAAAACAGTGAAGCAGTTAAAGGAGGCTGTAACAACCTATGGTCCCCAAGCTCCCTTCACGGTAAGCATGGTCGAGTCCATTACTAACTTGGATATGATGCCAGCAGATTGGGCTAGCATGTGTAAATCTGTGCTAAATGGAGGACAATATTTGTTATGGAAGGTTGCCAATGAGGAATTTTGCACGGAGACAGCTAGGCGAAATGCATCAGCCGGTTACCCTCAAAGAAATCTAGATATGTTGTTAGGAAAAGGACCTTATAAGGTCAACGGCAACAAATTGAATATGATCCTGCTATATATGCACAAATTGCTGCAGACGCAGTTAGGGCATGGAAGACTTTACAAGGACATGGAGATTTACAAGGTCAGCTATCTAAGGTAATACAGAGACCTAATGAACCTTACACTGACTTTGTAGATAGGCTTATTCAAACAGCTGCCAAAATTTTGGGGGATACAGAACAAGCAATGCCATTAATAAAACAACTGGCTTATGACCAAGCAAATCGTTGCTGCAGAGAGGTTATTAGACCATGGAGACATGAAGATTTAAACACATATATTAAATTATGTAGAGATATTAATGAACAAGGGCAAGTCTTGGCAGCTGCAGTACAACAGGCTTTAGATGCCAGGCCAGAAACATGATATAATTGTGAACAAACAGGACATTTTAAAAGGAGTTGCCCCATAAGAGGAGGGTTTAACAAAACTAGAAATCAAAGGAATAGAATACCGGGTATTTGCCCACGATGCCGTAGAGGGAGACATTGGGCTAATGAATGCCGTTCTCAAACCACCATAGAAGGTACTCCCTTATCAAAAAATGGACAAGGATCAGGTATTTACCCACGATATCGTGGAGAAAGGCATCAGGCTTCATTGCCAAAAAACGGACTGGGGGGCCCAATGCTCCGGGGCCCACAACCACAAATATATGGGGCAGTGGAGGAACCCAGCAATACCATCAGGGTGGTGCCCCAGGGCACATTGTCCATTAAATCCCTCATCAGACAAACCCGAGGGAGCGCAGGGTTGGACATCTGCGCCTCTGCCAGAGCAGTATTAACTCCAGAGATGGGAGTTCAAATCATTCCTACAGGAGTAAAAGGACCTCTTCCCCAAGGAACAGTAGGCTTATTATTGGGACATAGTTCATCTACATTAAAAGGACTTATGATAAGTCCTGGAGTAATTGATCCCGATTATGTAGGTGAAATAAAAATTATAGCTAGTTCTCCAGGAGGTACATCAGTAATTTCACCTGGAGATAGAATAGCACAGTTGTTAATAATACACAGCCTACATAATAAGTTCTCTAGTCATAGTGTAGAAAGAGGTTCCAGGGGATTAGGCTCCACAGGTGTAGATTGGGCTATGCTGTCTTTAAATTTAGATTCTCGCCCAATGCTAAAACTAAATATTCAAGGTCATGAATTTAATGGGCTGCTGGACACAGGTGCTGACCTTAGCATCATATCTCGTCAAGAATGGCCAAAACATTGGCCATTACAACAAGCCACTCAAACGCTTCGAGGCCTAGGAGTGGCGACTAATCCCCATAGAAGTGCTATGGTATTAGATTGGAAGGATCCTGAAGGATGTGAAGGAACTATACAGCCATATGTATTGGATCACCTTCCTATAAATTTATGGGGACGAGATGTCCTAAATCAACTAGGTTTGATGTTAACAAATAACATCAATCCTAATGCGCCCATTACTAGGGCTAGACAAGGTTGTAGGAAAGAAAAAAGATTAGGAGAACAAGAACAAGGTATAGCAGCACCAATTCAAATAGATCAAGGAACAGACAGACATGGGTTGGATTTTCAGAAAGGGCCACTGAGACAATCAAAATTACTTGGAAATCATAAAGACCAGTGTGGGTTCCTCAGTGGCCCCTGACTAAAGAAAAGATAAAAGTAGCCCATGATCTGGTCAAACAACAATTAGTGGAAGGACATTTACAACCTTCCGTATCTCCCCATAATACTCCCATTTTTGTCATCAAAAAGAAATCAGGTAAATGGAGATTATTGCAAGATTTAAGAGCCATTAATAATGAGATGGTTATTATGGGACCTGCTCAATCAGGGATTCCTCAATTGTCTGCTTTACCAAAAACGTGGCATGTTTTAGCTATAGATATTAAAGATTGTTTTTTTTCGATTCCAATTCATCCTGAGGATAGTCCACGTTTTGCATTTACTATCCCTGCATTAAATCATGAAGGTCCTGATGAGAGATATGAATGGAAAGTACTCCCTCAAGGAATGGCTAACAGTCCAACTATGTGTCAAATCTATGTTAATAAAGCAATCCAGCCACTTAGAAATCAAAATCCTGAACTAAAAATATTTCACTATATGGATGATGTATTATTAGCACATAAAGATAAAAACACATTGCTGGAATGTTATGCCACACTTACAAACTTATTAAAAAATTATAATCTAGAGATAGGAATAGATAAAGTACTATTAAATTTTCCAATTAATTATTTAGGAGTTCTATTATCCTCAACCATGGTCCGTCCACCTAAAATTCAAATATGAGTAGATCAACTCAAATCACTTAACGACTTTCAAAAGTTATTGAGAGATATAAATTGGATAAGGCCTTATCTAGGCATACCAACAGGAGAGTTGGGACCTTTATTTGATATTCTAAAAGGTCTATAGATCCAAATTCACCCCGAATGTAAACTCCTAAAGCTAGAAAGGCATTAAAAATTATTGAAACATATATGGAAAATATGCATCTATATATAATTGATATAAGTTTGCCTTTATTATTTATTGTACTACCAACAAAAAATATTCCTACAGGAGTATTTTGGCAAAAAGGTCCATTATTGTGGATACATTTATCTTATTCTCCTAACACTATTCTTACTAGGTATCCTGAGGCTGTAGGACAATTAATACTCAAAGGAATAAAAGCAGCAAAGGGAGTGTTTGGAATTTCTCCCAATAAAATTATTACTCCATATACTATGGACCAAATTCATGAGTTAGCTAATGAGTTAAATACATGGGCAATAATCATGTGTAAATCGAATATTTCATTTGATAATCATTTACCATCTAATCCTTTGTTGTCTTTTTGGTCTAAGCATCCTGTAGTTTTTCCTAAAATGACAAGAAAAACACCTATCATGAATGCTCCAAATATATTCACTGATGGGTCTAATAATGGTACAACAGCAGTAGTTACCCCTGATCAAACTTTTACATTTTTAGTACCCAAACAATCAGCTCAAAAGGTAGAGCTTAATGCAGTTTTACAAGCTTTTGTGATGTTCAAAGATTCTGTATTTAATTTATTTTCTGATAGTCAATATATAGTAAATGCTATAATATCCCTTGAAGATGCTGGTAGGATTTCCCCTTCCTCTACTGTTTTCTCTTTGTTTTCCACTATACAAAGTCTAATCTGGAACATAAAAGATCCATTTTTTATAGGACATATTAGGGCACATACAGGATTGCCTGGAGCCCTTAGTTTGGGCAATGATTTAGCAGATAAAACTACACATGACATACATATTTTCTCTACACTAGAAGAGGCTACAAATTTTCATAAAAGGTTTCATGTTAATGCTAATGCTTTACAAAAGCATTTTAAAATAACTAAGGAACAAGCCAGGCCTATAATAAAACAATGTCAAAATTGTGTGACCTTTTTACCACAAGTTAATCTTGGAGTCAATCCTAGAGGACTGATACCTAACCATATTTGGCAGATGGACGTCACACACTTGCCAGAATTTGGAAAATTAAAATATTTACATGTTACAGATTATACTTCTTCCAGATTTTTGATGGGCTCCCTTCATGCCGGAGAAAAAACTAAAGATGTTATAGCTCATTGCTTACAAAATTTTGCCACTGTGGGCGTTCCAAAACAGTTAAAAACGGATAATGGTCCTGGTTATACTTCTACCTCTTTTAAACAATTTTGCTCATCATTTGGTATTACTCATATAACAGGAATCCCATACAATCCACAGGGACAAGGCATAGTTGAAAGAGCTCATCAAACTATTAAAACGTACCTATTAAAGCAAAAAGAGGGAATTGGAAAGGGGTATATATCCCCCAAAGATAAACTTAAAATAACCCTTTTTACTCTAAACTTTCTAAATTTGGATTCATCAGGACTTAGTGCTGCGGAAAGACATATGTATCCGAAAAATGTACATAAGCCTAAGGTACTTTGGAAAGATATTCTAACAGGACAATGGAAAGGTCCTGACCCAGTAATAGTCTGGAGTCGGGGCTCTGTCTGTGTTTTTCCACAGGGAGAACAGCAGCCGATTTGGATTCCAGAGAGGTTAACCAAAACAATTTCTACAGAAAAAGAAGATGATTCGACTCAAATCCATAACAGCTGATATCCAGAGCTCCAGCTTGGCTATTCTTACATCTGCAACAGTGATTAACCCCGGTGCTTTTTTCAATATCTATTTTATTATTGCATTTTCCCACATCATAAAGTTCTATTTTGTTTTTTGAGCTCATACAAACCTAGGTTAATGTTTTTCTGATCAGTTTTATATTTTGACTGTGGAGTTTTTAAACATTGCAATGGAGATTTCACCTAGGTAAAGCTACAAGGCCTTTATTGTCTTATGTGTTGTATGTTATGTGTGCACACTTCTGTTTTGTGTTGTATGTCTGTATGTGTATATGTCCATATTTCATATATGAGGAGCACTCATGAAAAAATGGATCAGAATTTTTTTATTCACGTGATTTAAATGGTTTAATTTAAATTAAGTAAACAGCTGTTAAGGATTGTTTTTAAAGGTGGTTAACAGATCTATTTGCTTACTAATTTAAATTAGGTAAACAGCTGTTAAGGATTGTTTTTAAAGGTGGTTAACAGATCTGTTTGTTTACTTTCACCTTTCCTTTTCATTATATTTAATAATTCTGTTCAGGATAATGTCTCTTTAGCATCATTGCCAGAATTCCCATCTCGGTGAAGACTAAGATAAAACCAAACTACAGCTTCTATGATAGCTATCACAGTAAACTGTATAAACTGATGCATCAATGAATATAACTCAACAAGTAATTCTCAATCAAGGGCTTGATTTACTTTGGGAGGAAATGGACATATTGATAGACTCCTCCGATTTGAACTGCTTGCAGAACTTACCTGGACTATATATCAGTTGCATGCATTGTGAACTATCATCTGGTGCAGTGAATTGTGGTACTGCTGGCATATCTTTGCTGATGGTGTCACCAGTGATGCAATTTCCTTGCCAGTGCACCCCATGTTAATTGTGGTAATGCTGGCATATCTTTGCTGATGGTGTCACCAGTGACACAATTTTTCCAAAGGAGCCATCAATTGGCTTGGTGTCATGGCATTTCTGTATCCTCCTCCCTTCTACTAGCGATGGTCTAAAATTTGGGGGCCAACAGAGGTGAGGCAAGAACCTCACCCCCCCACTGGTGCATAGGCCTATCCACAAGCATGGCTGAATGCTGGACCGGTAGTCAGTGACGGGTTGATCTGATTGCAGTGGTATCAACCTAAGACAGGAGGCTGACGCCTAGAGGTCAGTTTTCCCATGACAGGTAAGAACCATATGTTGAATTGGACAACCTACCAGGCATGGTCCTTAAGCCACATTGCTTGTTGTTTAATTAATCAGAAGGGGGGAGATGCTGAGGGCCATTGCCAAGTAGGAATGACACATCGAAATTTCCTTGCCAGCGTACCCCATGTTAAATGGACTTGCCTTGGAATTTCGCTGTTGACATTGCATGTAAGGTGACCTTGCTCAAGGACCAGGGTGGATCCGGGTTTAGAGCTGATCAGGTTTGAGGAAGTATCCTGCTCCTTGAGTTTAAGGCGTTCCCGGTTTAAGACAATATGGGTTTTAGGGAAGTTGGAGGTTGAAGATTATTGCTGCTGGGAATAGGGTGTTCTTGCTGCTTGTTCCCGTTGAGTTCTCGTGAGATTCAAATGGGATTTGGAAAAAAGCCTCCTGGAGTAGGTGAATTGGGCAGGCAGATTTTGGATTTCCCCAGAACGTGCTTGTACAGGTCCGGTGTGAGTTCGAGAATAAAGAATTGCTGTTTGAATCTACAAGGTATGAGTGCCTCCTGATCTTGTGCCCAGCTAAGACATTGGCAGCTGGCTTTGAACTTGTGATCCTCCAGTCTCAGCCTCCCAAGCCACTGGAATTAATGTGTGTGCCACCACACCTAGCAAAATATATAACCTTGAAAGTAAAGTTGATCATGAAGTAAAGATGTTAAGAGACTATGAACAGAACTTCCAAAAAATATGGCATAACATGAAAAAACTGAATATAAGATTTATAAGGATAGATGAAGATGCAGAGGTATAAACCAATGGAATGCACAATCTTTTCAATTAAATAATATCTAAAAATTTCCCAAACCTTAAGAATGAATTGGACAATTAAATACAAGAGGCTTACAGGACCCCAAATACACAAAATTACAATAGACCCACACGAAGGCATGTTATTATGACAATGCCTAACAAACAAAGTAAGAAAAGAATTGTAAAAGCTGCCTGAGAAAAATACAATTAATAATTTACACTTAACAGGCATACATAGAATATTTCATCCATCAATGATTGAATACACTTTATTCTCAGCAGTATACAAATCATTCTATAAAATAGACAATATCTTAGGTCACAAACCAACTCTAAACAAATACAGAAAAATAGAGATAATACCTTGCTTTCTATCAGATAATGATGGAATTAAATTAAAAATCAATGATAAAATTAAAAATAGAGGTTACTCTTACACCTGGAGACTAAATAATATGCTATTGAATGACAAATGGGTAGCAGAAGGAATTAGGGGGTTAAATAAAAAACCACTTAGAGGTAAACAAGAATAGCAAGAGAACATTTCAAAATCTCTAGGATAATATGAAGGCAGTTTTTCGGGAAAGTTCATTGCATTCAGCTCATTCATTAGAATAATAGAAAAATGACCAAATAAATAACCTAGCATTACATCTCAAAGCCCTAGAAAAAGAAGAAAAATCAATGACAAAAGCAGTAGAAGACAGGAAGTAATTAAAAATAGAGCCAAAATTAATGCAATTGAAACAAAAATTTTCAAAAATTAATATAAAAAATTGGTTCTTTGAAAAAAATAAATAAAATTGATATACCTTGAGCCAAGCTAAGCAAGAAAAAGAGGGAAAAAAAACACAAATTACTAAAATCCGTGATGAAAAAGGATATAGCACAATGTAAACACTGAAATACAGAGGATAATAAGAAACTGTTGTGAAAATTTATACTCCAATAAAATAGAAAACATTGAAGATATGAACACATTTCTAGAGACATATGACCTACCCTTAAATCAAGAGGACATAGAAAATTAAAACAGATCAGTTTTAAGCAAGGAATTTGAAGATGCCATTTAAAGCCTTCAAAGAAAGAAAATCATAGGACCAGATAAATTATCAGCCAAGAACTACCCGACCTTCAAAGAAGTAACACCAACTCTCCTCAAATTATTCCATGAAATAGAAAAGGAGGGAACACTTTCAAGCTCATTCTACGAGGCTAGTTTTACCTTGATACCAAAATCAGATAAAGACACATCAAAGAAAGAAAACTACAGACCAATATCCCTGATTAACACAGACTCAAAAAAATCTTAAGGAAATAATGAAAATTGTATTTAAAAAACACATTAAAAAGATAGTGTGGGGCTGGGGTTGTGGCTTGGTGGTACAGTACTCGCCTAGCATGAGTGCAGCACTAGGTTCTATCCTCAACACCACATAAAAATAAAGGTATTCTTTCCATCTGCAACTAAAAATTTTTATTTTTAAAAGGTAGTATACCATGATCAAGTGGGGTTCATACCAATGATGCAAGTTTGGTTCAACCTACAGAAATCAATAAATGTAATTCACCACATCAATAGAATTAAAGACAAAAAAATCACATCATCATCTCAATAGATGCAAACAAGCATTTGACAAAATACAGCACCCCTTCATATTCAAAATATTTGGAAAACTAGGGATAGTAGGAAGATACCTCAACATTGTAAAAGCTATATTCATTAAACCCAATGCCAACATCATTCTAAATAAATAAAAACTGAAAGCATTCCCTCTAAAAACTGGAACAAGAAGGGGTTGCCCTCTTTCACTGTTTCTATTTCACACAGTCCTTGAAACACTAGCCAGAGAAATTAGGCAAAAGAAATAAATTAAATGAATATGAATAGGAAAAGAAGAGCTCAAATTATCCTTATTTGCTGATGACATGATCCTATATTTAGAAAACCCAAAAAATTCTACTAAAAAACTTTTAGAACTCATAAAAGAATTCAGCAAACTAGTAGGATATAAATTAAGACCCATAAGTAGCATTCCTATTTTTAAATAAGTGCCTTTTATTTTTATATATTTATTTTTAGAGAGAGAGAGAGAGAGAGAGAGAGAGAGAGAGAGAGAGAGAGAGAATTATTTATTTTAGTTTTCAGTGGACACAACATCTTTGTTTGTATGTGGTGCTAAGGATCGAACTCCAGGCCTCAGGCATGCCAGGTCAGCGCACTACCACTTGAGCGACATCCCCAGCCCCTCAATAGCACTCCTATACACCAAAAATGATGAATCAGCTGAGATAGAAATTATCAATAGCCTCAAAAAATATGGGCTGAGGTTGTGGCTCAGTGGTAGAGTATGACACATGTGAGACACTGGGTTGGATCATCAGCACCATTTAAAAAATTTAAAAAATAAATTAAAAAAAATAAAATTCTTGAGGGGCTGGGGTTGTGGCTCAGTGGTAGAGCACTTACCTGGCATGAGTGTGGCCCTGGGTTCAATCAGCCCACCACATAAAAATAAATAAAAAAAAAAAATAAAGGTATTGTGTATAACCAAAAAATAAATACTTAAAAAAATAAAATTCTTGGGAATTGATCTAATAAAAGAGGTGAAAGAACTTGACACTAAAATCTACAGAACACTAAAGAAAGAAATTGAAAAAGACCTTAGAAGATTGAAAGGTCTCCTACATATTTGGATAGGTAAAAATAATATTCTTAAAATGGACATACTACCAAAAGTGTTTTACAAATATAATGCAATTCTTTTAAAATCCCAATGACATTCTTCATTGAATTAGAAAAAAAAGCAATCATAAAATTCATTTGGAAAAATAAGACACACAGAATAGTCAAAACAATCCATAGCAAGAGGACTGAAGCAGGGTTCATCACAATACAAGATATTAAACTATACCAAGAGCCATAGTAATGAGAAAGGCATGGGATTGGCACCAAATAAGACATGTAGACCAATGGTACAGAAATTCATAAGTCATAGAAATGTTTTTGATATGTACTACACCTGAGAATATATATTAATAAAATAATTCTGGATGGGGACTGTCTACACAAGAAAGAAAAGCAATATGTCAAGAGGAACAAAACAAATTCTAGGCAGCCTGAGGTGACATTTCACATTCAGATCTCTTTGTCACCCTCCAAGAATGCCAACCTGTAGGCAACACTGGACCATCAACTATAAAGCATGAATGACTGGAATGTCTAGCAGCAGGATGTGTCTGGATAAATAGTGGGGAATCCACAATGGATTACACAGAAGCCGCTGGAGCCATGTGCTGGGGTTATGCCGCAGTCTGGCTGGGCACAAAATCACGAGCCACTCAAGCAGGAACAAACTTTATTTTTGAAACTGCGGCCAATGCCTCCTACACTCCCGGGGAAAAAACTGCCAATTGACACAGGCAGCATTCTCCCAAACCCCAACAGGAAGTCCCTCCTCCGGAATTCCCTCCTACCGCACTTCAACAACCAATGGGAACTCTCCAGGAGTCCCTTAGCAGGCCTAGGTGGACAGCAGGGGTCTAATATCCATAAGAATGCAGATCTTAACATAATCATATCATCTCAATGGCTTGCTGGCTTCACTTTTCAACAAAAAATGCCATGCATCCTACTACTTGGCTATGGCTCTTAGCAGGCTTAGTTGTGCCAGGGGGCAAAGATAGACACATAGGTTATCACAAGACAGCAGCAAGCAACGTTGCAGGTCAGAGGACATATCATGACCCAATGTCTGTAAAAACTGGCAGTTTTGAAATATTAAAGTATTAGGGTGGGTACACAGTAACACGCTGGATACAGCATAACTGGGGGAGGGGCGTGGGATTTTTGCCTCGTGGGCTAGACATTTCATTTGTTTTCCATTTGCATTAAATGTTTTATATCACATAATGTGTGTCCAGCGCATATATGGGAGTGTAAGCTAATATGGTAAAACAGAAAATAAGTCGGGTTAAACATCAGGACATCAGGAGGGGCCTTTCATGGGTTTTTTACACAAGTATAAACAAAAAATGTTCAAAATCTCATTAATCAAGTTTGATGTGTATCTGAGTTTCCATTTTCAACACTCCAAACTTGGGAAAACTATTCATCCTGGGTCTGGTGTGGTTTACTTTCCTCAGCTAAACACAAGCAGACTGTGTTCAGCTGTCCCTTTTGAAGTGCATTCACAGCAGCGCAAGGTGGCACTTGTATGCTCAGATCACTGCCATCCTCCTGCTACAGTGTCTGGCCTGCCTCACTTGCCAGTGAGTTCTAAAAAGGATCAGCATAACCCTCTACCAACAGGGGCCCACCCTCTGAATGAACTGTGGGGTGGGTGTAGTCAACGGACTACCCTGCATTTATTGAAAACTTCATCGGGTTCTGTGTGCTGATGTCCAAAGAAGCACATGCATACATGAAGTGAGAAAAACAAGTTCACAGTAGAGTGTGTCTACCAGGTCCCCATTTTCAAATGGGGGGAAAAATCTCTGGAAGGAGACATAAGACCTAGCCTGGCCACCTCTAGAGTCCAGAAGTAGAGAAGGAGAGTTTGTGCCACCCACTCCATGTCCTCCATACACGTTGGTAATTTTCAATGAGCACGTAAATCTCCATCACAATAAAGAGAATCCCTGGAAATATTCTCAGTGTAAAACAATATAGTAACACAACAAAATACAGCAGTCTCCCTGTTCCAGGGACCTGTGGTGTTTGGTCCACAATTCACATAGGTAAAATTTGTTAGAATCTCATCTTGGAGAAGGTGGATTCTCTGGGATGCAGAGGATTCAGAAAATGATTTGTAAAAGCGGGTTGTGTCCCTTGAGAAACAAATAGGTGAGGTTTTTAAACCAGGTGGGGTTTAATTTCCCAAGTCAAAAAGGGATCCTTGAATCAATGAGGGAGGAAAGAGCACAGCTCTACCTCTGAAGTACACACAAACACAGGTACACAGAGGGGGCATCAGCATAACGGAGAAGCAGACTCTAAGGGAGCCACAGAAACTGCCTCTTGACTAGCAAAGTGAACAAAGCGGCAGCCCCGTGAACTGCTAGGACCTCTCCTTGGAATTCACACAGCATGGCTTCTGCTGTGATAGATTATTGCTGAGGGGCCTACCCTTCAGCATCGACTGTGGGGAGCTTGACGGTGCAGACACACTCCTCTGGAGACAGTTTCAGAGAACTGCATCTGCTTTATTGCACAGCAGAAAGAGCTTTCATAGTGGGTATGGGTCAGTTTACACGGAACAGTCACACTAGGCAAGAGGAGACACATAACCTATCATCTTACAGGAGTCCAGACACCAAGAGTTCAGAAACTGCCACGCAGGGTGACCTTGTACCCGTGGAGAATAACTTCTTGTCAAAGGAGCAAGGAAATGGAGCTTGCCAGTGTTCTGACAGCGCTTTGTAGCAAATCATAGCTTTCTTTGTTAGGACTTCCCTGCTGCACAATGAGCAAGATGAGCATTCCTCCATGAGGGTCCAAGGTCAGCCCCTGCAACCGATTATAGGTGACTTCCCTCAGATAAGCACATCACTCAGCATGAGAGCGGACATTCTGCAGTAAGAACCACAGGGGTTTCAAATGCATCCTTCAACCTTCACACACCGAGGGTCTCTAGCACCTGCAGCGTCATCCTGAGAGGAACATCTTGGAAGGCCCAGGTAGTCAGAAGAGTCTCAGGGGATATAACATGGAGGAGCTCCCCTGCACCCACACACAAGGAGGGGACCTTCTGCACCCACTGTCTGCCCTCCACACTCCCTGCTTCTTAGTCAGGGAACTTTGGTGGGAAGCAATGGAGGAAGAACAGTCTACAAAGCCCAAGGCTGATTAGACTCAGGAGGCCACTGTCAGTTAACTTCTGCTCTTCTAAAAGGGTCTCACATTTTAGGGTTTGAAGTTGCCTTCAGGATCGCATCCATTCCACTTCCCATGTGTAGCATTAGAGACATGATGGAAGGTATTTACAAACTATCGTATGTATGTGTGTGTCATATTCGAAATGTCAGCACCCTTCACAAACGGGTTAGATGCCTGAGAAGTTGCGACTGACTACATCAGCTGGAAACAACCAGTTGGGAATAAGAAAGCCCCCAGCTCCCCAAACTCGGTTGCTAACACCCAAGACATGGGGGCTGGCCAAGTTCAGCATGAATGCACAAGAGAGGCTCAGGATGAGCTCACCCTGTCCATCCAATGCACACCTGCTGTCTGCACTGCACAAGACCCAGGGCTGGGCCTGGCCTTAAGAGTGAGCTCTAGTAAGTTTTGAGAAGATTCTGCCCATGTCAGAGGCTAGAACAGAGAGAGGGTTGAGGACCAAGGCCCACACAGTTTCCTGGAGGTGCAAGAGACTGTCCTTTCAGAAGGCCTGGGGACCTCAGGTGTAGGAGGCAAAGAGCAACGACTCTCCTCTGCCACCTAGTGGTGAGACTCTTGGGCACCCACTCCCATGTGTGTTCCTATTGTCCTGGATTAACCTCCTTGGCACACTGTGAAACAACCCCTGCTGATTCACGAGGTTCACAGCCACAAAACCCACCCAGGGTCCCCTTCAGGGACTCTCTGCTGACAGGAGGACCAAGAGCTATGCCATGGCTGCATAGCCTTAGGAGAGCTGCTGCGGGATCTGTGTCTTCTTCGGAAAAAGACAGCGATGAATCCCTGAAGGTGAGCCTTCTCAGAGGCCAGGGCTCCCCTACATCCTCAATATAGCCTTCTGTATTGACTGCCGGCCTCAAAAACTAGGCACCTGTTATAAACTGTGCTTTAGCTTCCTGAAAATTGTTCCAAAAGAACTTGTCCAAAGGAACACAGGGAACAAAGCTGCAGGCCATCTGAATGCCACTCCACATTGCTGTCCCGGCCCGAGTGCCAGGGATGCTGCCAAAGACTCGAAATCAGAGTCCCCAGACTACTCTCCAGGAGTGTGCCCTACAAACCCAACCCTTATTTCCTGTGGTGCATGTGAAAGAATTCACGAATATCTAAATGATTATTCCAAAGCAGAAATAGAAGGGATGTCATTTATTAATCAAAATGCAATACAACCCAAATGGACAGGAATACATCAACATTGTTCACCTCTTGGAGCAAAGAGGAAGTGACATGAAAACTTCACTATAAGTAGTTGTAAAAGCACAAGCAAGAACATTATCTCAAAGTCATGGAAGGTAAGCAAAGCTAGACTCCAAGTCAAACCGGAGGCCCTACTTGCTTTCATCGTTTCAAACAACAGGCAAAATCAAGGAAGCTGACACTCATTGCAAGCTTCTGCAGGGCAGAGCCTGCAGGTTAACAGGTTCTGTATTCTCACCATAGTATTTGTGTGGGCTTTGTGTGGTGGGGACCCTCTGCTGTGCTTCACTGAGTGCTGTCCCCAAGAGTTGGCCTCATCTCTTTGAAATGGTCCACATGTCAAAAGTGGACCATGCCATCAACCAGTTTCTAGAGGCATATGATTTGCCCAAATTGGATCAGGTTGATCTACACAATTTAAACAGATCAATTTCAAGCGATGAGATAGAAGATGCCATCAGAAGCCTACCAAGCAAGAAAAGCCCAGGACCAGATGGATACACAGCTGAGTTATACGAGACCTTTAAAGAAGAACTAATACCAGTACTCTTCAAATTATTTCACGAAATAGATAACACGGGAGCACTTCCAAACTCATTCTATGAAGACAATGTCACCCTGATTCCAAAACCAGACAAAGACACAATGAAGAAAGAAAACACCAGACGAATACCTCTAATGAACAGGGATGCAAAAATTCTCAATAAACTTCTGGCAAATCAAATACAAAAACATATCTACAAGATCATGCACCACGATCAGGTGGGGTTCATCCCAGGGAGGTAAGGTTGGTCCAACATTCGGAAATCAATAAATGTAATTCATTACATCAACACACTTAAAAATAAGAATCATATGGTCATCTCAATAGATGCAGAAAAAGCATTTGATAAAATACAGCACCCCCTCATGTTCAAAACACTAGAAACACCAGGGATAACAAACATATCTCCATATTGTAAAAGCTATCTATGCTAAGCCCCAGGCCTCATCATCCTAAATGGAGAAAAACTGAAAGCATTCCCTCTAAAATCTGGAACAGGACAGGGATGCCCTCTTTCACCACTTCTACTTAACATAGTTGTTGAATCACCGGCCAGAGCAATTAGACAGACGAAAGAAATTAAAGGGATACATATAGGAAAAGAAGAACTCAAACTAGCACCATTTGCCAATGATATGATTCTATACCTAGAAGACCCAAAAGATTCCACCCGAAAACTTCTAGAACTAGTACATGTCTTCAGCAAAGTAGCAGGATATAAAACCAACATCCATAAATCAAAGGTATTTCTGTATATCAGTTGTAAATCCTCTAAGGAAATGAGGAAAACTACCATATTTACAATAGCCTCAAAAAAAAAAAAACCTTGGGAATCAACAAAAGAGGTAAAAGATGTCTACAACAAAAACTACAGAATGCTGAAGAAATATATTAAAGAACACCTTAGACTGGGGATATAGCTCAGTTGCTAGAGCACCTGCCTTGCATGCACAAAGCCCTGGGTTCAAACCATAGCACCACCAAAAAACAAAACAACAACAATAATCAAAGAAGACCATAGAAGATGGAAAGATCTACCTTGCTGTTGGATAGGCAGAATTAAATTTGTGAAAATGACCATAATACCAAAAGCACTATACACATTTAATGTAATTCCAATCAAAATCCAAATGACACTCCTCATAGAAACAGGAAAAGCAGTCAAAAATTCATCTGGAAAAAAAAGAGACCCAGAATAGCTAAAGCTATCCTGAGCAAGAAGAGTAAAGCAGGTGGCATCACATTACGAGATCTTGAACTATCTACTACAGTGCAATAGTAATAAAAATAGCATGGTATTGGCAAGAAAATAGACTGGTAGACCAATGGTACAGAATAGAGGACACAGAGACTAACCCACACAATTACAGTTACCTTAGAGTAGACAAAGGCACCCAAAACGTACATTGGAGAAAAGGCAGCCTCTTCAACAAACAGTGTTGGGAAAACTGGAAATCCCTATGCAACGAAATGAAATTAAACTGCTATCCCTCACCAGGCAGAAATTTCAACTCAAAGTGGATCAAGGACCTAGGAATTCAACCAGAGACGCTGAGTCTGTTAGAAGAAAAAGCAGGCCAAGTTTCCATCATGTCGGATTAGGCCCCAAATTCCTTATAGAGCAAGAATTAAAATCAAGAATCAATAAATGGGATGGATTCAAACTAAACGGCTTCTTCTCAGAAAAAGAAACAATCAGTGAGGTGAAGAGAGAGCCTACAGTTTGGGAACAATTTTTTTTTTGTCCTACATGTACATCCGATAGAGCACTAATCTCTATCAACGAATGGGCCACAGAACTGAACAGACACTTCTCAGAAGACATACAATGAGTCAACAGATACATGAAAAAATGTTCAACATCCCTAGCAATTAGAGAAATGCAAATCAAAACCACTCTAAGATTTCACCTCACTCCAGTCAGAATGGCAGCTATTAGGCATAGAAACAACAATAAGTGTTTGCGAGGATGCAGGGGACAAGGCACACTCATACATTGGTGGTGGGACTGCAAATTGGTGCAACCAATATGGAAAGCAGTATGGAGACTCCTTGGAAAACTGGGAATGGAAACACCATTGGACCCAGCTATCCCACTCCTCGGTCTATACCCAAAGTAATTAAAAGCAGCATAGTACAGGGTCACAGCCACATCAATGTTTATTGCAGCACAGTTCACAATAGCTAAACTGTGGAACCAACCTAGATGCCCTTCCGTAGATGAATGGATAAAGAAAATGCGGTATAGAAGCTGGGGTTGTGGCTCAGTAGTAGAGTGCTGGCCTAGCACGTGCAAGGCCCTGGGTTGGGTCCTCAGCACCACATAAAAATAAATAAATCAATAAACAAACAAATAAATAAATAAATAAAGGCATTGTGTCCAACTACAAGTAAAAAAAAAAAAAACACTTAAAAAAAGTGGTCTATATACACAATAGGGTGTTATTCAGCATTAAAAGGGAATAAAACCAGGACATTTGCAGGTAAATGGATGGAGTTGGAGAATATGATGCTAGGGGAAATTATCCAATCCCCAAAACCCAAATGCTGAACGTGTTCTCTGATTTAAGGAGGTTGATTCATAATGCAGATGGGGCGCATGGAAGGACTGGATGAGCTGTAGATAGGGGAAAGGGAGGGAGGAGGAGGGAGGGGGCATGGGGGAACGAAATGAGATGGACATCATCACCCTAGGTACGTGTATGAAGACACGAATGGTGTGACTTGACTTTGTGTACAACCAGAGACATGAAAAATTGCTCTATGCGTGTAATATGAATTGTACTGCATTCTGCTTGCTCTCATATATAACAAATTAAAATTCCTTTTTAAAAAGGGGGGAAAGGAGTGGACCATGCGAAAGCCCCAAAGGACACAGAAACAGCGCCAGGGCTGCACAAAAGCAGTGCTCCTGGCCTGGTCTCTTGCAGGGGTGCAGAAGAGTGCTTGCCCCCATGTTTTCAATATATGTTATATTTTTAGTTGTAGATGGACACAATATCTCTATTTGTTAATTTTAATGTGGTGCTGAGAATGGAACCCAGTGCCTCACATGTGCTAGCTAGGCAAGCGCTCTACCACTGAGCCAGGACCCCAGCCCCCTGCCCACATGTTTGAGAACAGCATCTCCAGGAGGTTCAGACTTGAACTGCAAGGTGCAAACCGAAAGAGGGCGAGCCTGTGCACTTCCTCCACGGGTCAGACCTTCACGCTTGAAAATACTGCATACCTGCAGAAGGATGGGTCACATCCGCCTTGAGGGTAGGGGCCCCAGGTCCCACAGGAATGCCAGCCTTTCCAGGCCTCTTACTTGTGCAAAATTGTGGCGACTTGGGTCAAGAACCCAGCGATTAAACACGATGTCGTGCACCTCGCCAGGCAGCAAATGGCAAGAGCAGGAGAACACTCTGGAATGCGCACGCCTGGGAAGGTGCCTTCACACTGGAGCTGAACGCAAAGCTGTTCTGGGAAAGGAGGTCAGACCAAAGCATTGTCCCGCCACAGCCGACCGACCTCAGGCACAGCCCCTTAGGGGTCACAACTGTCACATGGCTCGGGACCCATTTCCCGCACCGGGTTCCCAGGGAACTCTTCTCTGAAGTGCGCGGCCTGGTGCGCGATGAGGCCTGCTTTCTTTATGAAGCTCTTGGAGCAGTGGCTGCAGGTGTAGGGCTTCTCCCCGGTGTGGATTCTCAGGTGGATCATGAGGCTGGATCGCTGCCTGTAGCTTTTCTCACAGTGTTGGCAGGAGAACGGCCTCTCCTGGGTGTGAGTCCTCTGGTGCAGAGTAAGAGCTGTCCGCCGGTTGAAGCGCTTCCCACAGCTGTGGCACTCGTGACGTTTCTCCTGCGTGTGAGTTTTCAGGTGTCCCATCAGGTTGGCCCTGCTGGCAAACCTTTTGCCGCACTTGTGGCACTGGGAGGTGTCTCTGCCACAGTGCCCCCTCTGGTGCGTGGTGAGGTGCGCGCCCTGAGTGAAGCGCTTGTGGCACAGGGAGCACTCATAGGGCCTCTCCCCGGTGTGGATGCGCACGTGCCGGTCCAGGTCTGAGCGGTGCAGGAAGCCTTTCTCGCAGCCGGGGCACTGGTAACCCAGCTCCCCGGTGTGGATTTTCAGGTGAGCAGAGAGGCGCTTCTTGCAAGCGAAGCACTGTCCACACTGGCCGCAGCGATGGGGTTTCTCTCGCGGCTTCCTCGGCTTGTGGGCTGCCAGGGGCAGGGGCTTCCCCGCCGCACAGGGCCTCGGGAGGTGCGCGGGCTTACGGGAGGAGCTCAGCAGCTCCACCGCGGGGCCAGCCCTCAGAGGTTCGTGCTTCTGACAGCCCACGCATGGACCAGCACCAAGTGCTTTCGCGTCTAAACAAACGAGACATGGACGTTGCACCCCAGGTTTCTCTGCTCTGGCGCACTTCCTTTGCCTCCCGTCCCAATCTCCAAACCCGAGAGAAGAAATGCAGGAGTCCCCGTGTTCCAGGGGAAACAGGGACACGGAGCCAAAGAACAGCTCTACTCCCAGCCTCCAGGAAAGGTGGGAACCCCCAGGCACAGGCACCCTCCCTACCCCCTCCCCCGGAGGAAGGCTGCTACAGGTTTCTCTTTGGTGTTCCCGGGCGCTGGGGCGCTGGGGCGCTGGGGCGCTGGCTGAGCCCTAGCCTACCTCTCCTGGACTCAGGTGATTGCTCCATGCACTGGGCGCCCAGCAGCTCCACCATCCCTGGCTTTCTCCTGCGGTCCAGCCGGCAGCTCCAGCGACACTCTGGGGTGGCATGTCCTGGCCACAGGGAAGATGAGGGAGGAAGGAGAGTGTGAGTCACCCCAGGTTTTCCTCTGCCTGGGACAGGCGCCCTCTCCACATCTGCTTCCTCCTCAGTCAGGCTTCCTTTGCCCAGAGCCTCTGCCACACAGTGTTGGTGTGTGTGTTTTAATTCCAGGGAAACAAAAGCAAGCAAGGGGAACAAGCCCAATGTGCCTACTTGGAAGCCTTCTCCTCTGATGGGTGGAAGGGTCAGGGCTCCATCCAGGGTAAAGTCACTGAACTGAAAGAGCTTCAGGGGAACTTTGGGACTGAGAGTATTCAGCTGAGGGGCAAAATGCAAAGTAAATCTTCCTGTTGTGTGTTGGCATACGGAAGCTGAGGGACGTCCTCTTAGGACTGCAAGGGGCAGAGAGAGGCAGGGGCAGGGGCCAACACAAGCTGGAAAACCGCTTACTAGTCTCACTTCTGTAAGAATGAAAGTGACAACTGAATTGGATTGGAAACCAGCCAGGAGCACCTCTGAATGTGTGTCTCAGCTGAAGCCTAGAAGCGGATTCCTCTTCCAATACCCCAAGAAAATACAAACAGTGTCCATCTAGAACAACCAGGTAACCTCTCTACCACTCGACGTTGGTTCCCTTGCCCAACCGTCCCTGCCCTCACTGACAATCTCTGTGGCTGACTACCTCTCTTTCCTCATCTCTGGCCACGTTGCTACTGCAACATGAAATGAGGGTAGAAATGTTAAAGTGGGATCCAAACAGAGGCTGGTATTGAAATTCGAGCATCACTGAACCACAGTGGCAAGGTAGCTAGCTGCACCAGGCTAACCCCAAGAGAAATCTAAGCTTCAGAACATCATATCAAGACACAGGATGCACACATACTCACACGCATGCGCGCGCCTAAAGTTGAGTTTTTCTTAGAGAGACGACTGTATACTCCAGATTCCGAAAAATGGCATGCATTTCAAATAAAAATCTGCTTGGATTCACAGTTTTGGTTATGCTCACATGGGATCAGAGGGCAAGGAGGCCCAGCTCAAATAACGCCAGAGGGCAGAGGTCAAAGGGAAGCTGCCATCAAGTGGATTGGGAGGAAACTGCAACAGGGGAGTGGGAGGAAGCGGGGAAGGCAGTGGAAGAAACATGGGGGCTGAGAATATCCCCAATGGGTGAGAAGCCAAACAGTTTGCGCAGGCAGGAAATGCACCTAGGTCTGCTTCCACACCATTCCCCAAGGACCTGAACCTGTCAAAGTCTGCAGAGTTCATCAAATGTCCCTTTGAAACCAGGCCACACACCAGTCCCTTGGTTGGAATGGAAGCTAAAGACCTAGACAGGGACCCAGAGCAGCCCTCTAGCAGCATCTAGTAGCCACGAGTTGCGCCAAAGGGCAGCCCTGTGTCCCGGGCTTTCCCCTTGGCTCTCATATCCCACTGCTGCTTCCCGTAAGCACCACATACAGAGCAAAGGGAACAGTCTCCTCAGTTCTGCGGCCCCAGCACCATGCTCTTGGTGCCAGCTTTCAGAGAGGTTGGCCCAAACTGGAGCCTCTTCCTGGGTGTTAACCCAATGCATTTTCGGAGTGAGCACCAATTCAGCCCTTCCTGCCAGTCATGATGGTCCTGAGCAGCGCTGGGATCCAGGGGCCTCCATTGCCTGGACTATGGAAGCCCTACTCCTGTCACTCTCAGTGGTTTGCATTTCCCCACCTTCTGCTCCCAGTACATGGCACCTCGCCCCCATCTAACCTGAGTCCACATCTGCCACTCTTTTTTTTTGGGGGGGGTATTATTTATTTATGTAACTATTTATTCATTTATTTATTGGTATCAGGGATTGAACCCAGGGGAGCTTAACCATTGAACTATATCCCCAGCCCTCTTTTGAACAAAAAAAAAATTCTTTAGATACAGGGTCTCACTAAGTTGTTTAGGGCCTCACTAGGTTACTGAGGTTGGCTTTGAGCCTGTGATCCTCCTGCCTCAGCTTCCTGAGTCTACCGGATTACAGCGGTGTGCCACTGCATCCAGCCGCCACACTTGTTGCATGGAATACATTACCATCAATAATTCTGAATGAACCTCACAATCATCCACCAGATTTTCACAGATCTTGGCACCATGCCTGTGTGCCAAGATGGTGAGGACAGCCGTGGCTACTGTTACAGGCCAAGATCAAACCGTCAGAGGAGACCCAATGTAGGTTAACAGAAGGAAACTGACACTCACACAAGCTTCAGCAGGAGGGTGCCGGCACACAACTGTTTGTGAGGACATTTGACCATGTCTATTTATATCTTAAAAGGTCTCCACCCACTGAACAAATGACCCTTTTTTGAGAAATGTCTCCTGTGGACACATGGCCAAAGAAGGATGCTCACTATGGTTTACAGCATAGCTCCAGGGTGCTGCTGTCGACATCCAGTGCTACTGACAAGCAAGAGGTGAGTCCCTGGGCCATCTTCTGCTGCAGGGTGGGTGGCTCTTGGCTTGAGCCCTGAGGCCAGCCACTCTGGGTTGTAAAGGAAACTACCTGAGCAGTAGTTATACAACGAACATGACCTGCCCTTTTTGCCCTGGTCCCTCTGTCTCAAACCCTGGTGTCCCTTCTTAGCTCCCATTCCACACTGGCCATTTCCACCTGGAAAACCAGGACTGCCCCGAGTTCCACATGTTCAAAGGTCAACTCATCTAGACCTACAAAACCTGATCCTGCCCAGTGTTGTCTGTGTCGGTGATTAATACTGTCGTCTAACCAGTTCACTGGCCAGCAACCAGGATGCCACTTTTTAACCTTTTGTGTCAATCACATGACACCCCATCAATCCATGAGTCCTCTATTTCAAAACTGCTCATCATCTTTTGAGTCACCCCTTTTCAATCTATCCTCAGTGACACAGCACCCCGACTCCTGCCCACCCCTCAGAGTGTAGCAGCAGGTCTTCTCTCTGCCCCGGGGCCTCTGCACTTGCAGCCCTTCTGCCAAGGCTCCCCCTCCTCACTCCCACCACTCAATGGCTGACTCCAATCCATCCTAGAGTACTACCCCAGATCCCCCTCCTCCAGAGGTCTTCCCTCAGCCTAATGATGGCAAGGGCGCCTGCTGTGTGCTCTGCCAGCATCCTAAGCCCTCCAACACACACACGTTCCCATCACATATCCAACGTATCTGGACTGTCCACCAGAAGTGGGTGCCGGGACAGCTGGGGCTGCTTTCCTGCCCCGTGGACTGTCTAGTCACAGGGTCCAGCAAGATGCCTGGCTCTTCACGGTGCTCAGAATGTTGATTGTGGGAATAAATGTGGAGAAGTGGAAGGGGACACAGTTGCTAAGCCCTGGCCCTGTGCTAGTGATGGGGGCATCCCACATTTCTGTTTTGCAACATGGACCGTTCTCCACCTATTTGCATCTGCAGGGCTCTTTGGTGCTCTCAGGACTACACAGTGTCTTGGTGTGCCAACATGGTGACGCTGGGCTGCTGGGGAAAGGGAGAGGACTCCCACCACACTTGGGCCCAAGCTTCAGTGGCGGAGGGGAGGGCTGGGACAGGGCATGGGTAGCAATGTAAGGAAATGGCAAAGGGAAGAGGAACAGGAACACCCAGGCATCAAGTCCCGCTGCCTTTCTCCACCTGGCCTTTTCTCCTGCTAGCACGCACCCATTTGTGTCCAGGGCCCTGGTTCTCAAAGGGCGGTGTGTGCAGCACTTTGCTCAGAGACCTTGTTAAACCTGTACCCCAGGTGGTGCTGGGGCTGAGTGACTGCTTACTCATGAGAAGGGTGGTTACTTTCACCTGTTCCCCACGCCACTGTACCCAAAATGCATTTTCCCCTGCTGTTCCCAGAGAGACATCTCCTCTTCCTCCCCCTCCTTTTCATCCAAGTGGTCCATCTCCACTGGGGAATCCATGTTTCCCAGCAACCCCAACCTTTGAGAGCTCTTGTGCGCTCGGTCAGACACAAAAGAGCAGAAAGAAAACCTCGCCTTACCAGGATCCAGAAAGGGCTGGCATTCCCCAGCAGCACCATAGTTCAGCTCCTGAGGCCCTGCCTGTGGGATCCAGGCCCCTGTCTCGGGAGCCGCCTGGACAGGTCCCATTCCCTGGAGCGCAGATGTCTCCAGGTGCACGTTTGCAGATATGGGTACAGTTCCCGAAGGCGCCTGTTCTTCAAAGAGCAAGTCATGCACGTCAACCTGGGGGAAATGCCAGAGTCCATTGCTCAAGAGTCTAGACCCATTGGGAGAAAATGCACCTTGCCCTCACACCAAAGGAAACCTTGCTGCCTTAGCACTCAAAATAGAGCCACGTGTGTAGTTTAACATTTTCCAGTAGTCACAGGACACAGTGTAAAAAAGGAACTTGGGAGTCCCCAATCTTAATAGCATGTTGTATTTAACGTGACATATGGAAACCATCAGGATTGCAGCATGAAATCAATCCAAACAATTACCAAGTACTACCTCCTCTTCCCCCCACAGCTTCTGCATGGGCTATGCAGTTTACACCCGCAGCAGGTCTCAACCAGCACTGGCCACATTTCAAGTGCTCAAAAGCCACACGTGGCCCGTGGCTCTTGTGCTGGGCAGCAGCACTTCAAGTGCCAGTCTAGAGCACATGAAGACGAAATCTTGTATGGTAAACAAAACTAATAAGACAAGAGGGAAGGGAAACCACTAACGCATTCCACCCTGGGGAGGCAGGATCCTTTAGAAGCCTCCTGGTCAGGACTCTCTGTGCCCTGAAGCCAACAGCTCCTGCAGAGCCCTGCCCGACAGGACACCCAGCACCCCAACACCCTGCTAGAAGCACATGCTCCCCTCTCCCGGACACACCGCCCTCCCCTCAGCCCTGCACTCCCCAAACACGGGCATCCTGTGATAGGTTACTTCTGAACCCAGGGCAGTTCCAATGCCCCTGTGGAGTGTCCAACATATGCTGGCTGGTGCCAGCTACAGGGATTCGGTGGACCAGAGATGGGAGCATTGCTCACCAACCAGAGTTGTTCCAGGTCCCTACCAACTGTGCAGTTCCCCCCTCAGGCGTTCATGTAGTTAAAGTACCTCCTTGTGGTGACCAGATACTGAGAGACTAATTTTGCATGTTTTAGCACGACCTGGATTTCCTAGGAATGCAGTGTGCAAAACAAAGGATGGTTACTCTACTTGTTCTGATTTACTAAGACAGTTTTTCAGTTGGGGAGATCATGCGGCAAGTAGCAACAGCGCATAGTGCTTGAGTCTTACGCAACGTCTGACTGTCCCATCCCAGTGACTCTAAGCAGAGAGGTAGGCATCTGACAACTTCATGATGTCTTCCAGTGAAGTCCAGCAGAAATGGACTTTATGCAGAAATGCACATTCGTTAAGAACCAACTATGGTCATTCTCCTTTACATCCTCTCTGGACTCGACTTGACCCACAGTTGACAAACTTTCTCTGAAGAGCCAAAATAGTACATATTTTAGAGTGTGGGCTACATTTACCCTTTCTTTTCTGTCTTCCTTCTCACTTAAATTTACTTGTTGAGATCTTATATGATTGGTAGGTACTAGGGTTGGAAGCCAGGGAGGTTTTAGCACTTAGCTGCACCTCTGGCCTTTTATGTTTTATCGGAGACAGGTTCTCACTAAGTGGTGGAGGCTGGCCTCAAGCTCGCCATCTTCTTGCCTCAGCCTCCCAAGCGGATGGGATGACAGGCCTGTGACACCCCGCTGGCTCCTCTTTTGGGGAACCGATTCACGAAGACGGTAAAAATCACCAGGGGCTTGCAGGGCACATACAAACAGACTGTGGCCAGATGAGGCCTGCAGGCCATAGAGCAAATTATTGAAGCTCATGGTTGATGCACGTGGGTAGATGATGTCATTTGTGAATTTCACTTGCGGATAATTGAGGAGACATTACAGAATATGTGCTGTGGATGCGAGACAGGGTCTGATAGGGTTCGGAATCATGGACTGAGAGGCTGATTCCAGGAGAAGGGGAAATGAAAAGGGATCTAGAGAACCACTGGGGCCGTGGACTGACACACAGACAAAATGAGTGTTCCAGGCCCTGCGGCCGAAGCTCCTCCTTTGCACTAATAGCCGAAACCCCAAACTCTTTTCTCACCTGCATCTCTGGTATGTGACGCTGTCTCTGCCAGTCTTCTATCAGGGCCAAAAGCCTTTCTTTACTCTCCGGGCCATATGCGCTCACCCAGGTCTCCATCTCAGTGGGCAGTATAGTTAGGAATTGCTCCAACACCAGCAGCTCCAGGATTTGCTCCATAGACGGCATCTTTGGCTTCAGCCACCCACAGCAAAGCTCCCAGAGCCTGCTGAAAACTTCCCGAGGCCCCGCCGCCTGCGTGTACTGGAACTGCCTGAAATGCTGGCGGAACACTTCACAGTCCCTGTTGAAGTCCTGCAGCATAGGGTCCCGCATGCACAGCCAGGTGGCCTCAGTGGCAGCGCCTGGGCCAAGAGCCATCGCCCCCTCTGGGAGTTTAGTTTATTCCTGGAGCCTGAGGTCTCAGGTTCGATGGCCCTCCTGGAGCTGAGGGCGAAAAAACATGAGAAAGTGAGTTCAATCTCCAACACTGGAAAAAAAAAAAAAAGATCTGGAGATCTGTTGTACAGCATTTGGGGCTGGGGATGTGGCTCAAGCGGTAGCGCGCTCCCCTGGCATGCGCGCGGCCCAGGTTCGATCCTCAGCACCACATTCAAAGATGTTGTATCCGCTGAAAACTAATAAATAAATATTTAAAAAAAAAAAAAAAGAGAAGAAGACACAGCCATGAAGACAAAAAGGCATTATTAGAACCTGCCCTCAAGTTTGAGAACCTGCTACAAGCTACAAACTCACTTCCCAGGAAAATGCACGTATGCATCCAACTCTGCATCCAGGTCCCCCAACAGCAGGAATAAATACCACATCTCTCTGAGGCTTAGAGTGAAAAATGCTGAGACTTGAGGAGCAGTCTGCCCTAGCCGAACTACAGACTGCTTGATCACTAATCAGATATTTAAAAAAAAAAAAAAATCTCTCCACCAGATTTTATCAATCATCCGTGATCCCGGAGCCATCTCTGGACTGCAGCATGGCTGAGCCTAAGGAAACTGAAAGCCAGATCCCTGAGTTTGCAGCTAGGTCTGTGTGGGCCAGGCTGAGCCCAGCAATCCTGTGGAAAGTCGGAAACTGGGAGCAGTCCGCCTGGGGGAACACAGGTTAGAGAGCCCAGAGAAAGGTGGGCTCTCCCCAGCTCGGCAACTCCTGAAGCGTGCGGGGACTCATGGGGCTGCCGACTGCAGGTTGGAAGGTTAGAAGAGGGTGTGAGGGCATCTTGCTCTCAGCTCGCACAGCCAGCTAGTCCGCCGCCCACTGGGTTCCTGGTACCCACTCTGGCCAGCACTCACCAGATCCTCACACTAGCCTGGACCCTGATTCCATCCCCAGTCTGGCACCCACACATCCCCTGATCCTGCCAGGTCTGGCCTCAGTCCAGCACCCAATAGGGCTCTCCAGCTCACCAATCTCCAGTCTCCCAACCCCTCCCTAGCACCCAGCCCAGCCCATTGCTTGCAGCTACTTGGCTGGCCCACCAATCTCAGCACCTGGTCTTGCTGACCCACAGGGAACAGGTCTCCACCACCAGTGCAAAGGCCCTGGTGCCCAGCCCTCAGAACCACCTGGGAGAGAAGTGCCTGACCAGGAATTCAAAACAGTGGGCGCGGGAGAGATCGACTGAAAGACTAAATCAGAGACCAGCAACAATAGGGTCTGTAGGCGATGTAAGGGGCCAAGATCAGGCAGCTACATCACAAGAGTGGAAACCAAAGGAGATTCCTGGGGTGCAGTCTTCCAACGTGGACCGACAATTGTCTTTATATATTTTGTCCTCACCATCCTTAGGGTGGAGCTACCGTCAAACTCCAGACAACCCCACCTATAGGCTGAGAAGGGAAGCTGAGAAACTTTTGAGCTCCAAAGGAAACAATTGCTCTATTTTCCAACAAGATCCTTTCTCTCTTCCCCTCCCTCTCCCTCTGCCTCTCTCTCTCACATCTCTACCATTTTTGAAACCAAGTATTTTCATGCATCAGTTTATTGAGGGCTTGAATGTCTGCATAGTATATTACAGTTTTGTTATGTATTCTTTTATTTTTACTTTTTTCATTTCATAATTTCTTTAAATTTTACATACATTTTCCCTCACTTGTCTATTTCCTTGGATTCTCTTTCTCTCTTTTCTCCTGCTAACAGCCAACCTCTATCAATTCCTCTTTCACTCTTCCTATATTTTGGATGTCTATCTTCTCTCCTCCTTCCCCATGAACATCACTTCCTACACCACCTCTCTTTGTCCAACATCTGAAACTGTAAACCCTTTTGCAAATTAAGTGTTCATGTTGTAGACAGTATTGAACACACCAATTGTGTTTATTGCGGCCAAACTGTGGATGTCTTAACAAGAGTTATTGGGTGTAAGGCTGTCTATTGTTTGCACTGGGTGCTATTAATATTGGTCTCTCCCTTAAAGGTGAGGTACTGGAAACCTTCAGGGACACTGTAAATCTACAGGGTAGAAACTGTACAGCCTCAGATCCCCACTGCTAGATGGGAAGACACGGAAACAACATGAGAATTGAGGGAACAAAGTGCCCCAAACGAACCAAGATGCTCCGGTAATGGAATCCATTGACAACACATTAGAAGAAATGCAAGAGAAGGAGTTTAGAATGAACATAATTAAACTGATCTGCCAGAACCACCTGGGAGAGAAGTGACTGACTGGGAATTCAAAAGGGCAGGGCCGGACAGACCCATGGGGGGGCTAAATCAGAGACCAGGAAGGATGGGGTCCGCAGGTGAAGTGAGGGGCCAAGACCAGGCTCCTACACCACACAGGTGGAAACATAAAGGACAATGCAAGGAGAGAAATCAGAGATAAATTTCAGGAGGTGAAGTTCAACAAAGAGATAGACATTCTGAAAAGAAACTGAGCAGAAATCCTTAAAATGAAGGTATCAGTAAACTGAATTAAAAGTTCATTGGAAAGTATCACCAACAGACCAGACAACCCGGAAGACAGAACCTCAGGCAATGAAGACAAAAATACATAATCTTTCTTTTGTAAGAGAGAGAGAGAGAGAGAGAGAGAGAGAGAGAGAGAGAGAGAGAGAGAGAGAGAGAGAGAGAGAGAGAGGGAATTTTTTTAATATTTATTTTTCAGTTTTTTGGTGGACACAACATCTTTGTTTGTATGTGGTGCTGAGGATGGAACCTGGGCCGCACACATGCCAGGCCAGCGCGCTACTGCTTGAGCCGCATCCCCAGCCCAAAAATACATAATCTTGAAAACAATGTTGACCACATAGAGAAGACTGTAAGAAACCATGAACAGAACTTCCCCTAATTATGGGATAACATGAAAAGACCAACTGTAAGGTTTATCGGGAGAGATGAAGGCACGGAGACACTGACCAAAGGAATGCACAATCTTTTAAATGAAATAATATCAGAAAATTACCAAACTTAAAGAATGAAATGGAAAATCAAATACAAGAGGCTTATAGGACCCCAAAGGTACAAGACCACAGCAGACTCACACCATGGCACATGATAATTAAAATGCCTAACACAGAGAAGAAGGATAGAATTCTAAGGGCCACAAGAGAAAAATATCAGATGGGGGAAAGCAATTTGGATCTCAGCTGAGTTCTCAACCCAGACCCTCAAAGGGCGAAGGTCCTGGAATAACATATACCAAGCTCTGAAAGAAAATGGATGCCAACCAAGAAACGTATATCCAGCAAAATTAAGCTTCAGATTTGAAGATGAAATACAGACCTTCCATGAGGGGGCTGGGGTTATGGGTCAGCAGTAGAGCACTCGCCTAGCATATGCGAGGCCCTGGGTTCGAACCTCAGCACCGCATAAAAATAAAGAAAGAAAATAAAGGTATTTTGTCCAACTACAACTGAAAAATGGATTTTTTTGAAAAAAAATTTAATAAACAACATTGTTTTCAAGATTATGTATTTGGTCTTCATTGCCTGAGGTTCTGTCTTCCAGGTTGTTTAGTCTGTCAGTGATACTTTCCTATGAATTTTTAATTTGGTTTACTGATTCCCTCGTTTGGAGGATTTCTGCTTGGTTTCTTTTCAGAATCTCTATCTCTTTCTTGAAGTGATCTTCAACAGAATTCACAACTAGAAAGACTGCACTATGGAACATACCCCACAAAATATTCTATGAGGATGAAATGGACAAAGAAAAAAGTGAAAGCCAGCAAAGGGAGGAACTACACTAAAGGAACAGTCAACCAAAGGAGAGACTAAGTCAAATTAAAAACCAAAAATAAACCAAAATGACTGCCATATTTCAAAATACAAGTCATATTTCCATAATAACCTTGAATGTGAATGGCCTAAACTGATCAATCAAAAGAGGTAGACTGGCAGATTCGATTACAAAAACAAGACCCAACAATATGCCGTCTGTGAGAGACACATCTTACAGGCAAACACATCCACAGGCTGAAGGTGAAAGGATGGGAAAAAAAAAAAAAGAAAAAGAAAACCATCGCTCACATGGATCACGAAATTAGGCAGGGGTTTCCATCCTCATATCAGATAAAGTGGACTTCAAGCCAAAGTTAATCAGAAGAAACAAAGAAGGACACTTCAGACTGCTTAAGGGAAACATTCACCAACAAGACATAACAATTGTAAATATTTATGCCCTACACAATGGAGCCTCTGAGAGCATCAAACAAACCCTTCTCAATTTCAAGAAGGAAGCAAACAGACACAACACAATAATACTGGGTGACTTTAACATTCCTCTGTCACCACTGGATAGATCCTCAAAACAAAAACTTAAAAAAAATGCAATTGAGATTTAACATAGAATATTTCATCCATCAATGAGCAAAGACACCTTCTTCTTAGCAGCACATGGATCCTTTTCTAAAATAGACCATATCTTGTGCCACCAACTCTTAACAAATCAAAAACAAAACATAGGGATAGCGTCTTGCATTCTATCAGATCATAATGGAATGATATTAGAAATCAATGATAAAATTTAAAAAAATAGAAGCTACTCCAACACCTGGAGACTAAATAATATGCTATTGAATGAGGAATGGATAGCAGAAGGAATCAGGGATGAGATAAAATAATACTTAGAGGTAAATGAGAACACTGATACAACATATCAAAAGCTCTGTGACACTACGAAGGCAGTGCTAAGAGGAAAGTGCATCGCATTGAGAACATTCATTAAAAGAATAGAGAGCCAAGAAATAAATGTCCTAATAATGCTACACCTCAGAGCCCTAGAAAAAGAAGAACAAATCAACACCAAAAGCAGTAGAAGACCGGGAATAATTAAAATCAGAGCCGGAATCAATGAAAAGGAAACAAAAGAAACAATTCAAAAAATTGACAAAACAAAAAGTGGGTTCTTTGGAAAAAAATGAATAAAATTGATAAACCCTTAGCTATGCTAATGAAGAGAAAGAGAGAGAAAACTCAAAATACTAAAATTTGTGATGAAAAAGGAAATATCTCGACGGACACTACTGATATACAGAAGATAATCAGAAACTATTTTGGAAATTTATACTCCAATGAAATAGCAGATCTTGAAGACGTCAACAGAATTCTAGAGGCATATGATGCACCCAAACTGAATCAGGAGGATGAACACACTATAAACAGATCGATTTCAAGCAACAAAACAGAAGACACCATCGAAAGCCTACCAACCAAGAAAAGACCTTCTTGGGGCTGGGACTGTGGCTCAGCAGTAGAGCACTCGTCTAGCACGTGCAAGGCCCTGGGTTCGATCCTCAGCACCACATAAAAATAAATAAATAAAATAAAGGTATTATGTCCAACTACTTCTAAATAATAAAATGTTTTTTTTTAAAAGAAAAGACTTTCAAAGAAGAATTAGCACCAACCCTCCTCAAATTATTCCATGAAATAGAAAAGGAGGGAACCCTTCCAAATTCATTCTATGAGGGTAGTATCACCCTGGTAACCACAATCAGACAAAGACACATCAAAGAAAGAAAACTTCAGACTAATATCCTCAATGAACATAAATGCAAAAATTCTCAATAAAATTTTTGGCAAATCACGTACAAAAACATATTAAGAAGATAGTGCACCACGATCAAGTGGGTTCATCCCAGGGATGCGAGGGTTCAATACACGGAAATCAATAAGTGTCATTCATCACACCAACAGACTTAAAGACAAGAATCATATGATCATCTCAATAAATGCAGAAAACACATTCAGCAAAACACAGCATCCCTTCGTGTTCAAAACACTAGAAAAACGAGGGATAGTAGGGAGATACCTCAACATTGTAAAAGCTGTATGTGCTAAACCCAAAGGCCGACATCACTCTAAATGGAGAAAAACTGAAAGCATTCCCTCTAGGAACTGGAACAAGACAAGGATGCCCTCCCGCTTTCACCACTTCTATTCCACACAGTCCTTGAAACTCCAGCCAGAGCAATCAAGCTGATGAAAGAAATCAAAGGGGTACGGATAGGAAAAGAACGCAAAAGATCACTATTTGCCAATGACATGATTCTATATTTAGAAGATCCAAAAAAAAATTCCACCACAAAAATCCGAGAACTAATAAATGAATTCAGTGGAGCAGCAGGATATAAAATCCAGCATCCATGAATCAAAAAGCGTTCCTATACATCAGCGATGAATCCACTGAAAGAGAAATTAGGAAAGCGAGCCCATTCACAAGAGCCTCAAAAAATAAAATAAAATACTTGGGAATCAATCTAACAAAAGAGATGAAAGGCCTCTACAGTGAAAACTACAAGACACTAAAGCGGGAAATTGAAGAGGACCTTAGAAGATGGAAAGATCTCCCATGCTCCTGGACAGGCAGAATTCATATTGTCAAAATGGCCATGCTACCAAAAGCATTCTACAGATCTAATGCAACTCTTACAGAAATCCCAATGGCATTCTTCCTAGAATTAGAAAAAGCAATCATGAAATTCATTGAGGAAAATAAGAGACCCAGAATAGAAGAGTCAAAGCAATCCCAAGCAAGAAGAGGGAAGCAGGAGGCACCACAATACCAGACCTTAGCCTTACCAAGAGCCATAGTAACAAAAACGGCATAGTATTGGCACCAAAATAGACATGTAGACCAATGGTACAGAACAGAGCACACAGAGACAAACCCATAAAAATACAGTTATCTCACACGAGACAAAGGTGCCCAAAGCATACATTGGAGAAAAGAGAACCTCTTCAACAAATGGTGCTGGAAAACTGGAAATCCATATGCAGCAAAATGGAATTAAACCCCTCTCTCTCACCATGCACGAAAGTCAACTCAAAGTGGATCAAAGACAGGCACTAGAACAGAGACTCTTCACCTGATAGAAGAGGAAACCAGGCCCAAATCTTAACCAGGCCGGCTTAGGAACTGACTTCCTTAACAAGACTCCTAAAGAGCAAGAAGTCAATTCAAGGATCAATAAAACGGGATGGATTCAAACGAAAAAGCTTCTTCTCAGCAAAGGAAACAATCACTGAGGTGAAGAGAGAGCCTACCGTGCGGGAGCACATTTTTTACCACACGCACATCAGATAGATGTGCCAATCCCCGGGATATATAAAGAGCTCAAATGACTTAATGCCAAAGAAGCAAACAACCCAACTGATAAATGGGCTAAGGAACCAAACAGACACCTCTCAGAAGAAGATATACAAGCGATCAACAAATATATGAAAACGTGCACAACATCTCTAGTAATTAGAGAATGGCAAGTGAAAACTACTGTGAGACTTCATCCCACCCCAGACAGAATGGCAGTTATCAAGGATAAATGCAAGAATAAGTGTTGGCGAGAATGTGGGGGGAGAGGTGCACTCATACATTGCTGGCAGGCCTGCAAATTGGGGTAACCATTATGAAAAGCAGTATGGAGAGTCCCCAGAAAACTCGGAATGGAACCACCATTTGGCCCAGCTACCCCACTCCTCAGTCTATACCCAAAGGACTTAAAAATCAGCATACGACAGTGGCGCAGCCACATCAATGTTTATAGCAGCTCAACTCATAAGAGCTACACCATGAAACCAACCTAAGTGCCCTTCAACGGATGAATGGATACAGAAAATGTGGTCTATATACACAACGGAATGCTACTCAGCCATAAAGAAGAATGAAACTCTGGCATTTGCTGGTAAATGGTTGGAGCTGGAGAACATCGTGCTAAGTGAAATCAGCCAATCCCCCAAAACCAAAGGCCCAGTGTTTTCTCTGATATGCAGATGCCAATTCACCATAAGGGGGGGGGGGCGCGGGGTGCTAGGGAAGAACAGAGGTACTCAGAAATAGACAGAGGGGAGTGAAGGGAGCGGGAGGGGCATGGGGGTAGGAAGGATACCAGAACGAATTGGACATGATTACCCTATGTGCATATAGGACTACACGACCGGTGAGATTCTACAACATGTACAACCAGAAGAACAAGAAGCTTCACTCCATTCATGTTTGGTGTGTCCAAATGCATTCTACTGTCATGTATTACTCGTCCGAACAAATTTTTCAAGGAGTGATGAAAATTAAAAGGCCAGCTCCTAGGCACATTTCAGCCATCCACAGCCATCACTGCAGAGAGCTGCACTGGGGAGGGCAGCTCCCCGCCAGCATTCCAGGGCCCGGGCCAGTGACACATGCCCTTTAGGAGCCCCCTACCGATGCGCAGGCAGCCAACACCTTTCCCAGTCTCAGGAGAGCAAACTCGGGTTTCTGAATACAGGGAGGCCTCCAAAGAAATGCAGGAGGAATCCTTTCAATGCTGCTGCTACATAACCTGAGACTTCATGTCAGGGCTTAGAGGCCTCAAACAAAGGGACCTCAGTTAGAGCCAGACCATGCACTGGCAGCCAATCCTCAGTCCCTCATTCTTCTTGTCATGGAGTGTGTGTAATGGCAGGAGTGTGCCCACGCCCTCCTCCCGACACCCCTGCTGCCTCAGCTTTGCAAGTGACTCTCTGACGGGAACAATATGCTGAACGATATTGTTCCGACGGGAACAATATGCCAGACTCTGCATTCCTACCTAAGGAAGGACACTAATTATGTGGCATCTCCTGTTCTCAGCATCCCACATGTAGTAGTTACACAGAACCCTCACCTGATATTCAGAGCTGGGTACTCCTGTGATCCCCTGAATGCAGATGAGCCAACAGAATTGAGGATCAAGGGTGTGAACCAAGTTGTCCAAAGCCACATCCAAACCACCAGAGGGACGTGGTGCTGAGGTCTGTGCCCACGGTCTCCTGCATCTACAACATCTACAAAACATCCACATCCTCTTGGGACAGTATCTGCAGTCACACTGCTGGTCACATACCTGTCTCCACAGGTCTCAGGACCTCGATCTTCTGGTGCAGCGTGGGCCCTCTCTGTCGGCTTTTGCTCGGTACCTGTCCTCCTCCCTGAGAAGGAACATGGAAAAAAAAAATGGTCATGATTCTCTCCCCCGCCCCAGTCCTCCAGAATCAACACCCCGCCCCCACACTGTTCCTGGGCAAGGTTTCCCAAGGGACACCCCGTGCCTCTGTCTGTAACAGGAGGATACTCATCGCATGCACTTCCTAAAATATCCTGGGAAGATCCAAGTTCGGGCAAAGAGCAGAGTCCCTGCGCGGAGGAAGTGCTGCCCAAAGTTACATTTGGCCCGCTGGGGTTGGGCCTGGTGGGATGCAACCAACAACCCCACACTGAAGATGCTGGGGAGAAAACTGCATCTGTCCGTGATGGATACCGACCTTTTTTCCTCGTCATTGTTTCTTAGCCACACAGTATCGCAACCACTATTCCCACAGTGTTTACATTGCATTATGAATTATAAGTCATCTAGAGTGGTTTAGAGCAGATGGGAGGTTGTGCGTAGGTTCGGTTCAAATTCAAGGCCATTTTTCAGAAATGGATTGAGCATGGGAGCATGTTGGTGCCCAGGGCCTCAGAGAGCCAGTGCTCTAGGGATAACCAGGAAGGATTGTATTTGCTGGTCCTGCCTCCTTCCTAGGAGGCTTCCAGTTTTCTAGCCCAGGCACCTAATGGTTGCTGGAGGCCTTTGGCTGTGGACCACCCACACATGGGCTCCAGCCTCACAGGTGACCAGTCCTCCCCTGACTGCCCGGAAACCCTCCACGAGGTCTACCAGGGAAATGACCCTCGGCTTTCCCTCCATGGGCCCTTCACAGCTCCGCTTCACTTCACCAGGGGGCGTCTGGTCTCTAGAGCCCCATGCCCTCCTGGATGGATGTGCCTTCACCAGGCCTGGGAAGAAAGCAGTGTGTGAAAAGAGGGCACGTGGCTGACTTCGGTACAAGCCTGTAATCCCAGCTGCTCCGCGGCCGGGGCAGGAGGATCGCAAGTTCCACACCGTCCTCTGCAACCTAGGGAAACCATGTCTCAAAATAAAAGTAAACGGGGCTGGGGATGTAACTCAGTGGTCAGGCACTTTTGGGTTCCATCCTAGTCCAGGTTAAAAAAAAAAAAGGAAAGGATAGAAAAAAACTAAAACTTAAGAAAGGAAGCAAGGAGGAAAGAAAGAAAAGAGGAAGAAGAGGTTAGCACACAGCGTAGTCCCTGAGGATGGCTCCTCCCCCTCTGAGGACCCCCGGTAGGGGGCTTTCTCTGTGCCCAGGAAGCTGACTGGGGACACTGGGCACATGGGGAGTCCAGCTACCGACACACAGGTCTCACAGACCCACTACCCCCCCCCCCCGCCCCAGGCCCCTGTCCCTCCCCCAGCTCCAGGGCCCCACAGGCTCATGCCACTGTCGCTCCTGTCCATCCAGGTCCTAGGGATGCGAATGGACCTCCCTGGGGCTCTCTGAGCCATGTCCCCACCATGACCTGCTCCTGGTCGATCACTCTTCTTCACACCCTGCGGCCCCCCGTCGGGATCGAGGCAGCTAGTTCCGAAGCCCTGGGCTGAGGAAGGAGCTCGTGCCTGCGCAGACCACGTGGGCCAAGTGGGGGCAGCCACCCACCTGAAGCTCCCAGGGAACTGTGGCTCTTTCCCGCCCTCTAGAGAATGGAGGGCGCCACCTAGGGCAGGCCTGGAAGACGTCTGGGACTGGGCGAAGGAGAGCTTCCAGACCCCTGAGGACATGGGATCCGGGGCACAGAGCGCGGCTCCTACTTGTGCCTCCTCCCACAGACTGACGGACCACTCGCAGCTCCTCCACAGTCCCCGGTCTGGTCAGGGTTGGAAGCCACCAGCTACTGTCACCCAGTCAGGCCAGAGCAACAGTTCCCACAGCACCACAGGGGGCGACACGACCTGCCCCCCCCCCTCACGCTTCCTCTGCCCAGTGCGCCCTCCTGTGGGGAGACCCACGGCGGCTGTCTCCCCATGCTTTGGGGGACTCCCCGCCTTCTCAAGCCTCCCAGACTCACCCCCCAGGTGTCCCTGTGCTGTCTCAGAGGGGTTGATTTTTCGTGACCTCACTCTCACCTCGATCCTGCCTGACCTCTCAAACCTGAGGTGCAGATCGACAGTCCACATGACACATTTCCCGCGCCTGCGGTGTTAAGCTGTCTAGGAATACCCAGTGGTGGGATGTCGCTCTTCTCAATGTGCTTTGAGTGAGGTCAAGCATACGCCACCTGCTCCACCACAGCCAGTAATGGAACAGCCCATGGATGAGCCCGAAGGAACCCAGGCACTGAGACAGTAGGTCCTGGAGGGTACAGATTCACAGGACAGGGGCTCAGGCTCCTCCTTTCAACCCCTGACTGGGAGTGGACCTGGAAGGAGCTGCTCATGTCTGTCCCTGTGTGGGGCCGGGGCAGGTTCCCTGAACATTTCTGGGGTGCCCCACCACCAACACCACCCCCCACTTAGTGGGGCTCCCTTCTCAGGCCAGCCTTGTGTCAGATGTGTGCAGACAATCTGGGTAGTTTTACACTGAAACCACAAACACACGAGTCTTCATCTTAGTGGAATAAGAAATAGGACACACCATGACCAGAAGTTGAACAAGTAATATGTTATTAAAATACAACTTAGTGGCAAAATAAAATGAAAATTTAGGCTCCCTGGCAGCTCAAGACCAGTACCACATAAAGCAAGGGCCACCAAGCCCATTAGAACAGCTGTGCAGGATGGAACATGGCTTGGAAATGTTTTCCCTGGCCAGTGGAAGTTACGACGACCTAGCCCAACCCAGCCCAGCAAATCAATAAAAATGTGCATCTCCCTTTGTTCAGGGAGCAGCCATGTCCTCCTTCCTCTCAGTCACGGCTCTCTCCCCTCAGCTGAAGCCCCAGTGAAAACCTTGCTGATGTATTTCTGCTCACTTGACTCGATTCCACGTCCACCTTCATCCAGCCAAAAGTTCCCATCTCCAGTATCAATAAAGTTATGCACTGAACACAGGGCCAGGGCTCTGTGCCATCTGGCTCCCCATGGCAATGACACTCTCCTTTCCTGTCATCCCTCTTTCATGCCATCCCACATTTACTTGCCAGACTCAGACCCTCCTTCATCCTTTTAGTCCACAGAACATGCCAGAAACTTTTCCTAGCTTGGAAATTTTACCGTTGATGTTAACTGGCTCTTTCTGCCTGGTGGGATGGGGACAACGTGCCCCTTTATTCCTGAGCTACACGGCCATTAATGGAGCTTCCACAAGTACAGGTTATTAGCTCTCCTCATCTTTCAAAATGCAGCCTGGCGGGGGCGGGACGACGGCAGGGGTTCAGAGTCCTGCTTGTCCAGCACAATCAGGCATCCCCGGTTCTCCTGACTCCAGTCAGTCAGTCATGGTCACTGTGCTGCTCACCGCACCATTTTAATGGAGTCACACGCTGGCTGCTCCTAGTTTGACTGGGAGCTCTCCCCTTCCCTAACCATGGGGAAAACAAGGTTAACCTTCTTCCCATCCTAGACAGAGTCACCTGTCTTTGAACTCATGGACCACAGGAGTGAAGGAATCTGGACTTTGGGGCTGGCAGCAGCGGGTCCTTGTCTCTCAAGGCTACAAATGAATTATGACTCTTGACAGGGAACCACTGGAGTGCAGCCTTTGTGTCCCCCTTAAAACCCCACTGTTCCCACTGAGAGTTAGAATCACAGCCTCTGGGACAGCAATCCCCAGTGTTTCTCCTTTGCTCACAGAGCAATAAAACTTCCTTTCCCTCTTTCTCAAAACCTTGTCCTTGTTATTGGACTGGCGCCTGGGGGAAGGTATCACCAACTCATAGTAGGCCTCATTATAGATCTTTATCACAGTAGCCCTTTGCCAATGCCAGGTATATACAACAGGATTCTGCAAATAAGTAAATACAGTGAGGATGACGGGTGGCAAGGTTCCAGAGGTCCGAGAAGGAAGGAATAAACACAGAAAGGTAGAAAGAAAGGAAAACGTAGAACAAACTCTGCTTTTGGACTCTTGCTCACGATGAGGGTGTAAGTCACAATTCTCTTTGCATACAGAGAGGACACCTTTGGGTCTAAAGTCCATGTCCTCCAACAAAAAGGGATAGGGATCCTTGGAGGTATGGATGAAGTGATGGCATTTTTTATCTTCCCAGGAACCAGAGAACCACACATTAAGCATGACAAAGAGGGGTCCTTTACAGTCACAAAACACACCCCTTAGGGGGATACAGTGGACCCTGAAATGATGAAGGATAATCCATCAGAAATACAAATAGTAGTAGATAAAACGCAGTCGGGATGAAATGCTTCAAGCACCTCTCCTACTTCTTTCATAAAGTTGCCTTGAGAATTAAAAGAGATTGTGCCTCTAAAACATTTATTCTGATTTCACACATAGTAATAATTGTTCAATATTTGTAGCTATTTTTTATTAAATATATCCTCATTTTTAAGTGGAGCAAATGAAGCTAGAGAAGTTACATTAATTGTCACATATATGTTATCAGCAGAACCAAGATTGTGAACCCAGGTCTGACCGACTCCACATTGATCTTTTCACTTTGTTGTGTATGAACATATGTATATGTTTCAGTCGACAAAAACACATATATAATTGTCCTGGATTTGTAAATATCTTGCAGATGATGTTCTGGTTCCCCAATACTGAGTGGACTTATCAATTTAACAAACTAAATGCTTCCTTGGTGATCTGAAAGAATTATGACTGAATGACTAACATCTCCCAATAAATACCATTAGCAATAAATACTCCTAGCCTAAGAAGAGTTGATGTACTGTTTGTGTATTTAAAGATATTGAGAAGACGTCATTAGATAATAATCGATGAATACTGGTTATAATAAAAGCCTTTCAATTTGGCTGCCCCCCCAAAGCAGCTCTCTCCATAAACGATGTCCATCACTGTGATCACAAACACCGTACATACATGCACCTGGCCCTCAAAATTTTCCAAGTCCTTTAATGGAACTCCATTTCAAAGCCTCATTTCAGGCAGTGGACCACACTTGGCCCAAGACCAGTACTTTTCCAATCTCTTCTCAAGATCATCGTCTTACTTCCTTTCCTGGAGGTACAGTAGCTGTGGCTGATTCACACCTGACTGGGCTGACAAAATCCACAGTTGTTCTCTGAGAACACGCTAATGCATCTGCCAGACTGGAGAATGAACGGGAGGTCCTGGAATCCATGGCTCCCGCACCTCTCAGTTCCAACCCTGGCCTTTCTGTGTGATTCCCACGAGTGTGAAGCTGCTTTGGAATGATGACTTCCCCAGGGACCTGCAGCTGCCACAGCTCCCGCTGGCCCTTTCTCTCCTGGGAGTTCCTGCTCCATAGGTCAGGAAGCCCAGGGGGCAGTGACAGAAGCCAAGTTCCATTAGGGCCTGGGATTTGGTCCTGTTGGCTTCACTCCAGTGCCTGGCATGTAAAATGGGATCAACAAGAATTTGTGAGTGGAAACACAGCCTCCACAAGCTATTCCTGACTACCCCACTCCCTTCAAATGGAGAAGTAACCACTGGATGGTTGGGAGGTCCCACTACACCTGTAAAACAAACCCAGAAGCAAACCCTGTTTATTCCGGGGGCCAGGGAGTTACGGTGGAATTAGGAATCCCAGGACTGGGGCTGAGCTCACAGCCACTTCTCTATGATGCTGAAAGCTTTAAAACGGCACAGTTACCTCGTTAGATGCTCTCTGAAGGCAAGGCAGGAAGCTTCACACCTGTGGGATTTAGGTAACATCCTTCCCTCTGGGCGAGCAACCCCCCAACACACACACACACACACACACACACACACACACACACACACACACACACACACGTCAAGGGGCTCTGTGTTTGACCCCTGAACCATGTCTGTAGGCAGTATGCACCTCTCCCACAGAGTGGCTCAAGGGGGCTGAAGGGTACCATATGGCCTAATGGCATGCTAGAAAATTTTATTCCCAGGGAGTGAATGATGAATTAATCACAGATGAGCATTATTGCCACTCAGGTAATTCATTTATTGAACTTAATAACATGCAATGTGCTCCTGGTATCTACCAGGCACTATTGTACATGCTGGCTGGTGGGTTAATGAAAACAAACAAAAACTGCCCTCTTTTCATGGAATTACCATACTAGTATGGGAAAGAAGGGACATAGGTAAACACTAAATTTAATAGATTGAGATGGTGACAACAGATGGAAAATATTGTGGAAAAATAAAATTTGGGCAGATAGCCGAAGGAGGACTCAAAACTGAAGGCAAGCTGTGACTTTAAATCCTGCCCATTAACAGGCTGGCCCTGCAGCCTCTTAAGTACTTTGCCTCCCTGGGTTACTTCAAAGTCATACGAGACCACCCACCATCAGCACAGAATCCACTCCTGGCCATGGAAAGCCAAGAATTCAATCACCCCCTGCTTGGGCTGACTAAAACCTACTGTTTCGCTCCGAGAGCCCTCTTTCACATTGGCCAAAGAGGAGAATTAAATGGGTGGTGGTGGGATCCACAGCCCATGCATCTGTCAACATCCACTGTGGCCTTCCGTGTAATTAATAGCAACGTTACTTCTATCCTACAATCAAGAACCAGTTTTAGCATCTTTTTGATCAGATTCGGCACATCTCTAAAGTGGGACCATGGTCCCCAGGGAGCTACCCAGTAAGTCTACAAGAAAAGGCTAATTTAATGTATTGTTTGGGCTCACTAAGCTCAGCTTTTCTTTAATGGTTTAATACCAGGCCCTTTACTGCCCGTGGGAATAAAGACCAACAGGAAACAAAGGGTTTTGCTTTTACAGTATGTGCACTGGGGTCATAGAAACTGCTCTCCAAATATAGCAGGACTGAACGCTGTCTACTATGACCACGTCAACGATGTCATTTGGTTGAGGTACGTATCCGGCAGGAAGCTTCAGAGAATCCAAGGTGAAAAAGATGGTGTCGGCCACCACACCATGTCGCCCATGTACGCTGCTAATGCAGACCTGTGATGAGAAATGATGGGAATGGTTGTGTAAAAGCACAGTCCATCTTCACCAGCTCTGCACCTCCTCACTCTGCCTCTAACCTGCGGGTCAACTCCAACCCTGGCACTGATTTCCCAACCTGCCTGGCACACTGGCAATGCCAGGGGTGCTTTTAAAACACACCAGTGCCGAGGTCCCACCTCATGCCGATTAAATTGAAATCTCTGGAGACGGGCCCCGAGACTGTGACCAGAGACCGTGGGCTAAATATTACCCACATTAGACATGGATCCTATTTCCCTGAGTTTCCTACTCATTTTCAGGCTGCAGTACCCAAGTCATTACCCAGCTTTTGCCAGTAAGCTCCAGACTCACAACCCACCTCATTCATTCTTTCCCCAAACTTTCTGGCACGCAAATTGCTTTTCCTTAACTGTTGCTCTCAGAATTTTTTGTTGTTGTCTGTTTTGGTACTCTACCATCCCCAGTTACATCCCCAGCCCGTTTAAATTTATTTTTTTTAGACAGGGAAAAACTAAGCTGCTGAGGCTAGTCTCCAAACTTTGATCCTCTTGCCTCGGCCTCCAAAGGAGTTGGAATTACAGGCATGTGTCACCATGCTGGAAAATTTCTCTCTTTTTCTTTCTTTCTCTCTTTCTCTCCTTCTCTTCCTTCCTTCCTTCCTTCCTTCGTTCCTTCCTTTCTTCCTTCTTTCCTTTCTTTCTTTTCTTTTCTTTCTTTTTTTTTTTTTTTTTTGGTGATCCTGGGAACTGAACTCAGCTGAACTCAGGACATGGCCCATGCTAGGCAGATGCCTTACCACGGAGCCACACCCATAGCCCTCTAATAACTTTCTAATACCAAAAAAAAAAAAAAAACCTACACAACTTAGAAAGTAATTATGCATGTGGTCTACATTACTTTTTATTTAGATCCTTTTGAAAGCCCTTCCTTTTCTATAAGAAAACAGATTTCTCTTTGGCAAGAAATACATTTTCTAGATTTCTAACCATACCCAACAGGCTTCCCCTCAAGAAAATTATCGTTAAAGGAAGGATTGGCAGAAATGAATGACCAGTGAAACATGGACACAGATTACCTCATCCACATGCCTACAGTTCATGGGCTTCACGGAGAGGGCATTGATGTTTGAGATGCCCGGCTGCACGCAATACTCGACCTCTAGCCAGTCGCCCTGATAAGGCACGAAGCCTAAAATAACCATGGAGAGATTTCAGCGTCATTATCTCTTCACTTAGGCCACGTTCCATTTCATAAGTCCCTTTGACATGGCAATACCCTAACACACCTTCTATTGTATGTAAAGTACATTCTGTACACATTTAAGCAGACATTTAAATCATTTCAGTCCTGCTCTTGGAAAGTCAGTTTATATGCCTGTAGCCACCGTTTCTCCTGTCCAGATTTAACAAAGTCAAATGCGGAAAAGTGTCAACCACGTGTCACAGCCAACTTTTTGGCAGCGGCACGGGATTCACTAATCAACTGGCAACATTCACAACTCCTTTGGGAGAGTCAGCTAAGGACATAGGTGAGAGCACATGATTGAACTTGAGTGCCTGCCAGTATAGCATTAGCTAGAAACAAAATCTTGGAACTTATTTGCCGATCACAAATAGAATGCAAAAATGAGCATGTGCACACATGTGCTCGCGCGCACGTGCGTGTGCACACACACACACACACACACACACACACACACACACAGGTATAAGGCTGTCTCCAATCTCATTTTGAAGCATTTCATTTTTTTGGAGAAGGGTATCCTTTTCACTTGCAGAATGTTTTCCTTGACTTAACATTACACACATAAGTGAAATTTTATACAACATTAAGGACTGCATTCACACAAAGGAGGGAATCGATGATGTTTTTATGAATATCACCTGTCTGTCCCTGTATTGTGCATTTTTTTTCAATTCCTAGGGCCCACGTCACATATCCAAGAGCTGTTAATTGCAGCCAAGTACATAATAGCCGTAGCTCTTTCTCTGCAAATGCAAAACATACCATCACGAATGATAGACAGTGAGAAGCAAGTATCTTCATTAATGTAGACCGCGTCCTTTGTCACTAAGGTGGCACGACTGATTAAAACACTGGTTCCAAGGTCAGATGGCCCAGAATCATCAAAATGGTCAGATATAGCATCCACCTGTAACACATGGAAACACTTATTTCAAACAAAACTAATTTTTACAATAAGAACATGTATGATCCCCTAAGAATCCCCCTCATAACAACTACAATTCAATGAGTTAGCCTGGTCATTGTAGGTTTGCAAGACATACGATTCCTGTGTCAGAGACAGAGGACTTTGTGACTCACAGCAAATACAGCCACTGCCCACCTCTGTTGAACCGTTGGTGTTCAGGAAATATCTTAAACTACCCTCTTTGACACTAGTCCATATATTTCGCATGACAAGTACATCGTAAACATGAGAGGATGCTAAGAATAACGTCTGTGCTTTGTGGATTACAAAACTGCATCCAAAATGTTAATTGTGCATCCGTGTTTAATGTGTTCAACAGCACTAGGCCCAAATATGAAAAATATAATGTCCTTGCCAGAGAGGAATTCAAAGTTCAATAGATAAAATATCTAGTTCTGAACAAGTTTTGATAATGGCTATAAATCATGTTTGAAAATGGGTCTTGTAAATCCCCAGGGGGATAACATTTTAGCCTGGGAGAAAACAGGGGTTTATTTGGAGGAGGTGAAACTTGAGCTTTGTCTGCAAGAAGACAAAGTCTTTACCTGGTCAAAGGGGGTGGGGGCAGGTGCAGAGAGAGACAGGAACAACAAACACACGTTGGGAGAACAGGGAGGAAAACACAACTTTCAAGATCTGGTCCTGGGGGGAGAAAACATGAGAGAGAGTTGGAGAAATAACCGGGACAGGAAGAGATCTAAAAATGGCAAGTGGCATTAGGGGCTAGTTTTTCTACCACAGAGAGGATACAACTATTTCAGCTCATTAGAAGTAACAATCCTTATTTAAAATTGTTTTTTTTTTAGAGCATGACGGCACACTCCTGTCATCTAGTGGCTTGGGAGGTTGAGGCAGGAAGATCGGAGTTCAAAGCCAGCCTCAGCAAATTAGAAAGACTCTAAGCAACTTAGCAAGACCCAGTCTTTAAATAAAATATATAAAGGGCTGGGGATGTGGCTCATTGGTGAAGCACCCCTGGGTTCAATCCCTACTACCAAAAAAAATTGTTTTTAATTACACAAACAATACATGCTCATTAAAGACAAAAGGAAAAGACAGATGAATATGAAGCAGAAAACAAGCACCCATTATTTACAGTTTTCCATTGCCTAGAATATATTATGGTATCAACTGTATTATTTCATTCATCATATTCCAGACATTTTTTCTGTGAATAAATATATGCCCAGTTTCCAAAACAAAACTTAATATGCCATGCATTGTTACAGGTTTCAGGTCCTAATCTTTCTCATAAAACAAGACTACTGAAAGGGTAATATAGCATCCCTATGAATGGATTGTCATAATTAATCAATCCAATCCCACATTGTGTGTTATTTAGTTTGTATCCTTTGCAATGCATCGCCTACCCCTCTCATTGACTTCTGTAGCGCCAAAGTCCTAGGAGTGATATTTTTTGGTTCAAAGATTCTGTTGGAAACATGAGCCCCCAAGGTGTAAAGTTTTTTCCACGTCTTTTCTAAAGCCTATTTCATTGCTACTCCTATATCCAAACTGATGTCTTTCCAGCTGTCAATACCAATCTCAAGGTCCTTTTGCCCAGATTCACTTTCTTTGGGGAAGGAAGCACCAGGCTCCTGGCTGTCTATCCAGCACCACTTTTGTCAGAATCCAAGTGGGTGATCCTTCATATACCCTCTCATAACTCTGTGCCCTGACTCCACACTAGCTCACAGCCATACTGTACAGCAGGCTGGTGCCCTGCCGCACCCTGCCCCCACCTATATTTCACGTCAAACTCCTCTCCCAAATTCCTTTTCTTTTCCCTTGCTATCATCATTAACACAGTAGGGCATACAGACAGATTCAAAGGCTTATGAAGAAACATCTTACAATACACATGGCCTTTCCTTTCCCATCAACAGGGGGATAGAGTGGATTGATCATCCAATTCACCGTAAGGGACAACTGGGTAGCAATTAGCAAGCCAAGATATGGGTCCTTCTCTCAGACCACTCACCTCAATCAAATCCCGGCTGGTCAAATGTTGACATGTAAATGCACAGAGAACTTTCAGAAGAAAAGGCAAGTGAATGTGTGTACACATTATGAGTTAGAATGAGCCCAAGAATTCCTGCTGAACAGAAAAGCCACATGGACAACATGGACATACTTATCTTACAGGAAAATTAAACACATACAATAAAGAAAAAAGATGTTGTTGGAGGAAATAATGCAAGAACTCCATACCTTAATGAAGCTACAAATAAGACGTTTAAAATGCACTGTGTTTGACATATGTATTCCACCTTGAATGTATACCTCAGAAAAGGAATATATATATATATATACATACATACATACATACATACATATATATATACACATACACACACATACACATATATATGTATTTTTAGTTGTAGATGGACGCAATACCTTTATTTTATTATTTTTACATGGTGCTGAGAATCGAACCCAGTGCCTCACGTTAGGCAAGCATTCTACCACCGAGCCACAATTTGAGCCAGAAGATGGCTCTTTACCAGAAAATCTGTAGAATTTTATAGAGTCCAATGATATCATCATTAACAATTATTTATTTATTTATTTATTTATTTAGTACTAGTGATTGAACTCAGGGGGCACTCAACCACTGAGCCACATCCCCAGCCCTCCATCTTACTTTGATTGCTTTCAACACATGAGATGCTTTATCTTCTTCCACAAGTGCAGTAACTTTTTGACCAGCTTTCAGAGGCACATTACCAGTCACAGCATCAGTACTGAAGTAGATGGACCCATCAATCCAGCCATAATCAGTACAGAAAGTTGTCACAACCCCCTGTATAGTTCTCAAATTGCTGTCACCTATGACACAGAAAAACAAAGATCACATCATTTAAGCTCCAATGCAAATGCCCACTACACTGACTCTGAGCACATTTCTTCACTCCTCGGACCTGTTTTCACCTTTAAACAACGTCGATAAGTTTATGTGCCTCGGGGTTGGTGAGAGTATTAACTGACACATAGATGCCACCTGTTAGGAGCTGTGAGTGCCCTGCCCAAGTGAGAGCGTGAATGTTGATGCGATCACCAAGGCTGCATGCAGGAGACTAAGCTTCCAGGACGGCTGCGATGACCCCTCCTCACCATCACCAGCAGGATCTCCAGATCCTTCAACATCTCCCGGGAGCAGTAAAAGGTTTCGGGAGACGTAAGACTTGAGCCCTCGGCTTCAAATACATGCCTATTTGGGTTAGAGACCAAGTTCACCCCCGAATTAGGGCGGTTCACGGAAATGGAAAGGGGTGTCACGCAAGGGGGCGGCAGCCGCAGGGCCTTCTCTGTCACAGCTTCTCTGTGGCCGTCCAAACACCCTTCCCCTTTGGACCAACGGGAGACTTAAGGTCGAGGTTCCACGGAGGACCCTGGGCCACCCTCACTCCAGGCGCACCATGGCAGCGCCCCCCGCTGCCCTTCCGACTAGGCCCGAGCCCCGTGAGCCCCGTGAGCCCGTGAGACCCGAGAGCCCGTGAGCCCCGTGAGACCCGTGAGACCCAAGAGCCCGTGAGCCCCGTGAGACCCGTGAGACCCGTGAGACCCAAGAGCCCGTGAGCCCCGTGAACCCCCTGAGCCCCGTGAGCCCGTGAGCCCCGTGAGCCCGTGAGCCCCGTGAGCCCCGTGAGCCCGTGAGACCCGAGAGCCCGTGAGCCCCGTGAGCCCCGTGAGACCCAAGAGCCCGGGAGCCCCGTGAGCCCGTGAGCCCCGTGAGCCCGTGAGCCCGTGAGCCCCGTGAGACCCGAGAGCCCGTGAGCCCCGTGAGCCCGTGAGCCCGTGAGCACGGAGACCTGAGAGCCCGTGAGCCCGTGAGCCCCGAGAGCCTGTGAGACCCGAGAGCCCGAGAGCCCGTGAGCCCCGTGAGCCCGTGAGCACGGAGACCTGAGAGCCCGTGAGCCCCGTGAGCCCCGTGAGCCCGTGAGCCTGTGAGACCCGAGAGCCCGTGAGCCCCGAGAGCCCGTGAGCCCCGTGAGCCCGTGAGCCCCGTGAGCCCGTGAGCCCCGTGAGCCTGTGAGACCCGAGAGCCCGTGAGCCCCGTGAGCCCGTGAGACCCGTGAGCCCCGTGAGACCCGAGAGCCCGTGAGCCCCGTGAGCCCGGGCGGGCTGAGGAGAGGCCCCCTCTGAGGAGGCTCCTCCTGTGGAGGCCAAGGGGACTCACAGAGGACTACCTTGCAGCAGCCTTTGCTTCCCCTCATCAGGGTCCGCCCTCTTCCGAAGGAAGGTCATAAACCTTCTCAGGATCCTGAGCATGTTGCTACCACCACGGGCCTGGGGGCCGCCCTGGCCACACAGACCAAGCACCAGGCCTCCGCTGTGGACACCCTAGCGTCACAGCGCCCGCTGTGACCCCTCTGCTTCTCTTCCTCAGCCTCTGTCAGGTGGGACCACGGAACTGCCTCAGGTGAGCAGCCCTCAGGTGAACCAGGCTCCTGGCGCCCCCACCTGGGCTCACAGGTGTGCCTTAACCTCCCCCGACTGAGAGGGCACGTGCAAGATACACCTCTTTCCACCTCCCAACCAATGGGAATGCAGCTGACGATCACGTGGGTGTCTGCAACCAATAAGAAGCAACGGGTGGGGAAAATGTGGCTCCACCCATCTGAGCTAAGAGCCCCTAGGATAGTCTCACTAGTGTGTTCAGGGTGCAGGGTGCATGTTCTGTGGTGTTGCATTTCCGTTGGTTGGAAGATGGAAAGAGGTGGGCCCTGCAGAACTAGATATTTTATCTATTAAACTTTGAATTCCTCTCTGGCAAGGACATTATATTTTTCATATTTGGGCCTAGTGCTGTTGAACACATTAAACACGGATGCACAATTAACATTTTGGATGCAGTTTTGTAATCCACAAAGCACAGACGTTATTCTTAGCATCCTCTCATGTTTACGATGTACTTGTCATGCGAAATATATGGACTAGTGTCAAAGAGGGTAGTTTAAGATATTTCCTGAACACCAACGGTTCAACAGAGGTGGGCAGTGGCTGTATTTGCTGTGAGTCACAAAGTCCTCTGTCTCTGACACAGGAATCGTATGTCTTGCAAACCTACAATGACCAGGCTAACTCATTGAATTGTAGTTGTTATGAGGGGGATTCTTAGGGGATCATACATGTTCTTATTGTAAAAATTAGTTTTGTTTGAAATAAGTGTTTCCATGTGTTACAGGTGGATGCTATATCTGACCATTTTGATGATTCTGGGCCATCTGACCTTGGAACCAGTGTTTTAATCAGTCGTGCCACCTTAGTGACAAAGGACGCGGTCTACATTAATGAAGATACTTGCTTCTCACTGTCTATCATTCGTGATGGTATGTTTTGCATTTGCAGAGAAAGAGCTACGGCTATTATGTACTTGGCTGCAATTAACAGCTCTTGGATATGTGACGTGGGCCCTAGGAATTGAAAAAAAATGCACAATACAGGGACAGACAGGTGATATTCATAAAAACATCATCGATTCCCTCCTTTGTGTGAATGCAGTCCTTAATGTTGTATAAAATTTCACTTATGTGTGTAATGTTAAGTCAAGGAAAACATTCTGCAAGTGAAAAGGATACCCTTCTCCAAAAAAATGAAATGCTTCAAAATGAGATTGGAGACAGCCTTATACCTGTGTGTGTGTGTGTGTGTGTGTGTGTGTGTGTGTGCACACGCACGTGCGCGCGAGCACATGTGTGCACATGCTCATTTTTGCATTCTATTTGTGATCGGCAAATAAGTTCCAAGATTTTGTTTCTAGCTAATGCTATACTGGCAGGCACTCAAGTTCAATCATGTGCTCTCACCTATGTCCTTAGCTGACTCTCCCAAAGGAGTTGTGAATGTTGCCAGTTGATTAGTGAATCCCGTGCCGCTGCCAAAAAGTTGGCTGTGACACGTGGTTGACACTTTTCCGCATTTGACTTTGTTAAATCTGGACAGGAGAAACGGTGGCTACAGGCATATAAACTGACTTTCCAAGAGCAGGACTGAAATGATTTAAATGTCTGCTTAAATGTGTACAGAATGTACTTTACATACAATAGAAGGTGTGTTAGGGTATTGCCATGTCAAAGGGACTTATGAAATGGAACGTGGCCTAAGTGAAGAGATAATGACGCTGAAATCTCTCCATGGTTATTTTAGGCTTCGTGCCTTATCAGGGCGACTGGCTAGAGGTCGAGTATTGCGTGCAGCCGGGCATCTCAAACATCAATGCCCTCTCCGTGAAGCCCATGAACTGTAGGCATGTGGATGAGGTAATCTGTGTCCATGTTTCACTGGTCATTCATTTCTGCCAATCCTTCCTTTAACGATAATTTTCTTGAGGGGAAGCCTGTTGGGTATGGTTAGAAATCTAGAAAATGTATTTCTTGCCAAAGAGAAATCTGTTTTCTTATAGAAAAGGAAGGGCTTTCAAAAGGATCTAAATAAAAAGTAATGTAGACCACATGCATAATTACTTTCTAAGTTGTGTAGGTTTTTTTTTTTTTTTGGTATTAGAAAGTTATTAGAGGGCTATGGGTGTGGCTCCGTGGTAAGGCATCTGCCTAGCATGGGCCATGTCCTGAGTTCAGCTGAGTTCAGTTCCCAGGATCACCAAAAAAAAAAAAAAAAAAGAAAGAAAAGAAAAGAAAGAAAGGAAAGAAGGAAGAAAGGAAGGAACGAAGGAAGGAAGGAAGGAAGGAAGAGAAGGAGAGAAAGAGAGAAAGAAAGAAAAAGAGAGAAATTTTCCAGCATGGTGACACATGCCTGTAATTCCAACTCCTTTGGAGGCCGAGGCAAGAGGATCAAAGTTTGGAGACTAGCCTCAGCAGCTTAGTTTTTCCCTGTCTAAAAAAAATAAATTTAAACGGGCTGGGGATGTAACTGGGGATGGTAGAGTACCAAAACAGACAACAACAAAAAATTCTGAGAGCAACAGTTAAGGAAAAGCAATTTGCGTGCCAGAAAGTTTGGGGAAAGAATGAATGAGGTGGGTTGTGAGTCTGGAGCTTACTGGCAAAAGCTGGGTAATGACTTGGGTACTGCAGCCTGAAAATGAGTAGGAAACTCAGGGAAATAGGATCCATGTCTAATGTGGGTAATATTTAGCCCACGGTCTCTGGTCACAGTCTCGGGGCCCGTCTCCAGAGATTTCAATTTAATCGGCATGAGGTGGGACCTCGGCACTGGTGTGTTTTAAAAGCACCCCTGGCATTGCCAGTGTGCCAGGCAGGTTGGGAAATCAGTGCCAGGGTTGGAGTTGACCCGCAGGTTAGAGGCAGAGTGAGGAGGTGCAGAGCTGGTGAAGATGGACTGTGCTTTTACACAACCATTCCCATCATTTCTCATCACAGGTCTGCATTAGCAGCGTACATGGGCGACATGGTGTGGTGGCCGACACCATCTTTTTCACCTTGGATTCTCTGAAGCTTCCTGCCGGATACGTACCTCAACCAAATGACATCGTTGACGTGGTCATAGTAGACAGCGTTCAGTCCTGCTATATTTGGAGAGCAGTTTCTATGACCCCAGTGCACATACTGTAAAAGCAAAACCCTTTGTTTCCTGTTGGTCTTTATTCCCACGGGCAGTAAAGGGCCTGGTATTAAACCATTAAAGAAAAGCTGAGCTTAGTGAGCCCAAACAATACATTAAATTAGCCTTTTCTTGTAGACTTACTGGGTAGCTCCCTGGGGACCATGGTCCCACTTTAGAGATGTGCCGAATCTGATCAAAAAGATGCTAAAACTGGTTCTTGATTGTAGGATAGAAGTAACGTTGCTATTAATTACACGGAAGGCCACAGTGGATGTTGACAGATGCATGGGCTGTGGATCCCACCACCACCCATTTAATTCTCCTCTTTGGCCAATGTGAAAGAGGGCTCTCGGAGCGAAACAGTAGGTTTTAGTCAGCCCAAGCAGGGGGTGATTGAATTCTTGGCTTTCCATGGCCAGGAGTGGATTCTGTGCTGATGGTGGGTGGTCTCGTATGACTTTGAAGTAACCCAGGGAGGCAAAGTACTTAAGAGGCTGCAGGGCCAGCCTGTTAATGGGCAGGATTTAAAGTCACAGCTTGCCTTCAGTTTTGAGTCCTCCTTCGGCTATCTGCCCAAATTTTATTTTTCCACAATATTTTCCATCTGTTGTCACCATCTCAATCTATTAAATTTAGTGTTTACCTATGTCCCTTCTTTCCCATACTAGTATGGTAATTCCATGAAAAGAGGGCAGTTTTTGTTTGTTTTCATTAACCCACCAGCCAGCATGTACAATAGTGCCTGGTAGATACCAGGAGCACATTGCATGTTATTAAGTTCAATAAATGAATTACCTGAGTGGCAATAATGCTCATCTGTGATTAATTCATCATTCACTCCCTGGGAATAAAATTTTCTAGCATGCCATTAGGCCATATGGTACCCTTCAGCCCCCTTGAGCCACTCTGTGGGAGAGGTGCATACTGCCTACAGACATGGTTCAGGGGTCAAACACAGAGCCCCTTGACGTGTGTGTGTGTGTGTGTGTGTGTGTGTGTGTGTGTGTGTGTGTGTGTGTGTGTTGGGGGGTTGCTCGCCCAGAGGGAAGGATGTTACCTAAATCCCACAGGTGTGAAGCTTCCTGCCTTGCCTTCAGAGAGCATCTAACGAGGTAACTGTGCCGTTTTAAAGCTTTCAGCATCATAGAGAAGTGGCTGTGAGCTCAGCCCCAGTCCTGGGATTCCTAATTCCACCGTAACTCCCTGGCCCCCGGAATAAACAGGGTTTGCTTCTGGGTTTGTTTTACAGGTGTAGTGGGACCTCCCAACCATCCAGTGGTTACTTCTCCATTTGAAGGGAGTGGGGTAGTCAGGAATAGCTTGTGGAGGCTGTGTTTCCACTCACAAATTCTTGTTGATCCCATTTTACATGCCAGGCACTGGAGTGAAGCCAACAGGACCAAATCCCAGGCCCTAATGGAACTTGGCTTCTGTCACTGCCCCCTGGGCTTCCTGACCTATGGAGCAGGAACTCCCAGGAGAGAAAGGGCCAGCGGGAGCTGTGGCAGCTGCAGGTCCCTGGGGAAGTCATCATTCCAAAGCAGCTTCACACTCGTGGGAATCACACAGAAAGGCCAGGGTTGGAACTGAGAGGTGCGGGAGCCATGGATTCCAGGACCTCCCGTTCATTCTCCAGTCTGGCAGATGCATTAGCGTGTTCTCAGAGAACAACTGTGGATTTTGTCAGCCCAGTCAGGTGTGAATCAGCCACAGCTACTGTACCTCCAGGAAAGGAAGTAAGACGATGATCTTGAGAAGAGATTGGAAAAGTACTGGTCTTGGGCCAAGTGTGGTCCACTGCCTGAAATGAGGCTTTGAAATGGAGTTCCATTAAAGGACTTGGAAAATTTTGAGGGCCAGGTGCATGTATGTACGGTGTTTGTGATCACAGTGATGGACATCGTTTATGGAGAGAGCTGCTTTGGGGGGGCAGCCAAATTGAAAGGCTTTTATTATAACCAGTATTCATCGATTATTATCTAATGACGTCTTCTCAATATCTTTAAATACACAAACAGTACATCAACTCTTCTTAGGCTAGGAGTATTTATTGCTAATGGTATTTATTGGGAGATGTTAGTCATTCAGTCATAATTCTTTCAGATCACCAAGGAAGCATTTAGTTTGTTAAATTGATAAGTCCACTCAGTATTGGGGAACCAGAACATCATCTGCAAGATATTTACAAATCCAGGACAATTATATATGTGTTTTTGTCGACTGAAACATATACATATGTTCATACACAACAAAGTGAAAAGATCAATGTGGAGTCGGTCAGACCTGGGTTCACAATCTTGGTTCTGCTGATAACATATATGTGACAATTAATGTAACTTCTCTAGCTTCATTTGCTCCACTTAAAAATGAGGATATATTTAATAAAAAATAGCTACAAATATTGAACAATTATTACTATGTGTGAAATCAGAATAAATGTTTTAGAGGCACAATCTCTTTTAATTCTCAAGGCAACTTTATGAAAGAAGTAGGAGAGGTGCTTGAAGCATTTCATCCCGACTGCGTTTTATCTACTACTATTTGTATTTCTGATGGATTATCCTTCATCATTTCAGGGTCCACTGTATCCCCCTAAGGGGTGTGTTTTGTGACTGTAAAGGACCCCTCTTTGTCATGCTTAATGTGTGGTTCTCTGGTTCCTGGGAAGATAAAAAATGCCATCACTTCATCCATACCTCCAAGGATCCCTATCCCTTTTTGTTGGAGGACATGGACTTTAGACCCAAAGGTGTCCTCTCTGTATGCAAAGAGAATTGTGACTTACACCCTCATCGTGAGCAAGAGTCCAAAAGCAGAGTTTGTTCTACGTTTTCCTTTCTTTCTACCTTTCTGTGTTTATTCCTTCCTTCTCGGACCTCTGGAACCTTGCCACCCGTCATCCTCACTGTATTTACTTATTTGCAGAATCCTGTTGTATATACCTGGCATTGGCAAAGGGCTACTGTGATAAAGATCTATAATGAGGCCTACTATGAGTTGGTGATACCTTCCCCCAGGCGCCAGTCCAATAACAAGGACAAGGTTTTGAGAAAGAGGGAAAGGAAGTTTTATTGCTCTGTGAGCAAAGGAGAAACACTGGGGATTGCTGTCCCAGAGGCTGTGATTCTAACTCTCAGTGGGAACAGTGGGGTTTTAAGGGGGACACAAAGGCTGCACTCCAGTGGTTCCCTGTCAAGAGTCATAATTCATTTGTAGCCTTGAGAGACAAGGACCCGCTGCTGCCAGCCCCAAAGTCCAGATTCCTTCACTCCTGTGGTCCATGAGTTCAAAGACAGGTGACTCTGTCTAGGATGGGAAGAAGGTTAACCTTGTTTTCCCCATGGTTAGGGAAGGGGAGAGCTCCCAGTCAAACTAGGAGCAGCCAGCGTGTGACTCCATTAAAATGGTGCGGTGAGCAGCACAGTGACCATGACTGACTGACTGGAGTCAGGAGAACCGGGGATGCCTGATTGTGCTGGACAAGCAGGACTCTGAACCCCTGCCGTCGTCCCGCCCCCGCCAGGCTGCATTTTGAAAGATGAGGAGAGCTAATAACCTGTACTTGTGGAAGCTCCATTAATGGCCGTGTAGCTCAGGAATAAAGGGGCACGTTGTCCCCATCCCACCAGGCAGAAAGAGCCAGTTAACATCAACGGTAAAATTTCCAAGCTAGGAAAAGTTTCTGGCATGTTCTGTGGACTAAAAGGATGAAGGAGGGTCTGAGTCTGGCAAGTAAATGTGGGATGGCATGAAAGAGGGATGACAGGAAAGGAGAGTGTCATTGCCATGGGGAGCCAGATGGCACAGAGCCCTGGCCCTGTGTTCAGTGCATAACTTTATTGATACTGGAGATGGGAACTTTTGGCTGGATGAAGGTGGACGTGGAATCGAGTCAAGTGAGCAGAAATACATCAGCAAGGTTTTCACTGGGGCTTCAGCTGAGGGGAGAGAGCCGTGACTGAGAGGAAGGAGGACATGGCTGCTCCCTGAACAAAGGGAGATGCACATTTTTATTGATTTGCTGGGCTGGGTTGGGCTAGGTCGTCGTAACTTCCACTGGCCAGGGAAAACATTTCCAAGCCATGTTCCATCCTGCACAGCTGTTCTAATGGGCTTGGTGGCCCTTGCTTTATGTGGTACTGGTCTTGAGCTGCCAGGGAGCCTAAATTTTCATTTTATTTTGCCACTAAGTTGTATTTTAATAACATATTACTTGTTCAACTTCTGGTCATGGTGTGTCCTATTTCTTATTCCACTAAGATGAAGACTCGTGTGTTTGTGGTTTCAGTGTAAAACTACCCAGATTGTCTGCACACATCTGACACAAGGCTGGCCTGAGAAGGGAGCCCCACTAAGTGGGGGGTGGTGTTGGTGGTGGGGCACCCCAGAAATGTTCAGGGAACCTGCCCCGGCCCCACACAGGGACAGACATGAGCAGCTCCTTCCAGGTCCACTCCCAGTCAGGGGTTGAAAGGAGGAGCCTGAGCCCCTGTCCTGTGAATCTGTACCCTCCAGGACCTACTGTCTCAGTGCCTGGGTTCCTTCGGGCTCATCCATGGGCTGTTCCATTACTGGCTGTGGTGGAGCAGGTGGCGTATGCTTGACCTCACTCAAAGCACATTGAGAAGAGCGACATCCCACCACTGGGTATTCCTAGACAGCTTAACACCGCAGGCGCGGGAAATGTGTCATGTGGACTGTCGATCTGCACCTCAGGTTTGAGAGGTCAGGCAGGATCGAGGTGAGAGTGAGGTCACGAAAAATCAACCCCTCTGAGACAGCACAGGGACACCTGGGGGGTGAGTCTGGGAGGCTTGAGAAGGCGGGGAGTCCCCCAAAGCATGGGGAGACAGCCGCCGTGGGTCTCCCCACAGGAGGGCGCACTGGGCAGAGGAAGCGTGAGGGGGGGGGGCAGGTCGTGTCGCCCCCTGTGGTGCTGTGGGAACTGTTGCTCTGGCCTGACTGGGTGACAGTAGCTGGTGGCTTCCAACCCTGACCAGACCGGGGACTGTGGAGGAGCTGCGAGTGGTCCGTCAGTCTGTGGGAGGAGGCACAAGTAGGAGCCGCGCTCTGTGCCCCGGATCCCATGTCCTCAGGGGTCTGGAAGCTCTCCTTCGCCCAGTCCCAGACGTCTTCCAGGCCTGCCCTAGGTGGCGCCCTCCATTCTCTAGAGGGCGGGAAAGAGCCACAGTTCCCTGGGAGCTTCAGGTGGGTGGCTGCCCCCACTTGGCCCACGTGGTCTGCGCAGGCACGAGCTCCTTCCTCAGCCCAGGGCTTCGGAACTAGCTGCCTCGATCCCGACGGGGGGCCGCAGGGTGTGAAGAAGAGTGATCGACCAGGAGCAGGTCATGGTGGGGACATGGCTCAGAGAGCCCCAGGGAGGTCCATTCGCATCCCTAGGACCTGGATGGACAGGAGCGACAGTGGCATGAGCCTGTGGGGCCCTGGAGCTGGGGGAGGGACAGGGGCCTGGGGCGGGGGGGGGGGGTAGTGGGTCTGTGAGACCTGTGTGTCGGTAGCTGGACTCCCCATGTGCCCAGTGTCCCCAGTCAGCTTCCTGGGCACAGAGAAAGCCCCCTACCGGGGGTCCTCAGAGGGGGAGGAGCCATCCTCAGGGACTACGCTGTGTGCTAACCTCTTCTTCCTCTTTTCTTTCTTTCCTCCTTGCTTCCTTTCTTAAGTTTTAGTTTTTTTCTATCCTTTCCTTTTTTTTTTTTAACCTGGACTAGGATGGAACCCAAAAGTGCCTGACCACTGAGTTACATCCCCAGCCCCGTTTACTTTTATTTTGAGACATGGTTTCCCTAGGTTGCAGAGGACGGTGTGGAACTTGCGATCCTCCTGCCCCGGCCGCGGAGCAGCTGGGATTACAGGCTTGTACCGAAGTCAGCCACGTGCCCTCTTTTCACACACTGCTTTCTTCCCAGGCCTGGTGAAGGCACATCCATCCAGGAGGGCATGGGGCTCTAGAGACCAGACGCCCCCTGGTGAAGTGAAGCGGAGCTGTGAAGGGCCCATGGAGGGAAAGCCGAGGGTCATTTCCCTGGTAGACCTCGTGGAGGGTTTCCGGGCAGTCAGGGGAGGACTGGTCACCTGTGAGGCTGGAGCCCATGTGTGGGTGGTCCACAGCCAAAGGCCTCCAGCAACCATTAGGTGCCTGGGCTAGAAAACTGGAAGCCTCCTAGGAAGGAGGCAGGACCAGCAAATACAATCCTTCCTGGTTATCCCTAGAGCACTGGCTCTCTGAGGCCCTGGGCACCAACATGCTCCCATGCTCAATCCATTTCTGAAAAATGGCCTTGAATTTGAACCGAACCTACGCACAACCTCCCATCTGCTCTAAACCACTCTAGATGACTTATAATTCATAATGCAATGTAAACACTGTGGGAATAGTGGTTGCGATACTGTGTGGCTAAGAAACAATGACGAGGAAAAAAGGTCGGTATCCATCACGGACAGATGCAGTTTTCTCCCCAGCATCTTCAGTGTGGGGTTGTTGGTTGCATCCCACCAGGCCCAACCCCAGCGGGCCAAATGTAACTTTGGGCAGCACTTCCTCCGCGCAGGGACTCTGCTCTTTGCCCGAACTTGGATCTTCCCAGGATATTTTAGGAAGTGCATGCGATGAGTATCCTCCTGTTACAGACAGAGGCACGGGGTGTCCCTTGGGAAACCTTGCCCAGGAACAGTGTGGGGGCGGGGTGTTGATTCTGGAGGACTGGGGCGGGGGAGAGAATCATGACCATTTTTTTTTTCCATGTTCCTTCTCAGGGAGGAGGACAGGTACCGAGCAAAAGCCGACAGAGAGGGCCCACGCTGCACCAGAAGATCGAGGTCCTGAGACCTGTGGAGACAGGTATGTGACCAGCAGTGTGACTGCAGATACTGTCCCAAGAGGATGTGGATGTTTTGTAGATGTTGTAGATGCAGGAGACCGTGGGCACAGACCTCAGCACCACGTCCCTCTGGTGGTTTGGATGTGGCTTTGGACAACTTGGTTCACACCCTTGATCCTCAATTCTGTTGGCTCATCTGCATTCAGGGGATCACAGGAGTACCCAGCTCTGAATATCAGGTGAGGGTTCTGTGTAACTACTACATGTGGGATGCTGAGAACAGGAGATGCCACATAATTAGTGTCCTTCCTTAGGTAGGAATGCAGAGTCTGGCATATTGTTCCCGTCGGAACAATATCGTTCAGCATATTGTTCCCGTCAGAGAGTCACTTGCAAAGCTGAGGCAGCAGGGGTGTCGGGAGGAGGGCGTGGGCACACTCCTGCCATTACACACACTCCATGACAAGAAGAATGAGGGACTGAGGATTGGCTGCCAGTGCATGGACGGGCTCTAACTGAGGTCCCTTTGTTTGAGGCCTCTAAGCCCTGACATGAAGTCTCAGGTTATGTAGCAGCAGCATTGAAAGGATTCCTCCTGCATTTCTTTGGAGGCCTCCCTGTATTCAGAAACCCGAGTTTGCTCTCCTGAGACTGGGAAAGGTGTTGGCTGCCTGCGCATCGGTAGGGGGCTCCTAAAGGGCATGTGTCACTGGCCCGGGCCCTGGAATGCTGGCGGGGAGCTGCCCTCCCCAGTGCAGCTCTCTGCAGTGATGGCTGTGGATGGCTGAAATGTGCCTAGGAGCTGGCCTTTTAATTTTCATCACTCCTTGAAAAATTTGTTCGGACGAGTAATACATGACAGTAGAATGCATTTGGACACACCAAACATGAATGGAGTGAAGCTTCTTGTTCTTCTGGTTGTACATGTTGTAGAATCTCACCGGTCGTGTAGTCCTATATGCACATAGGGTAATCATGTCCAATTCGTTCTGGTATCCTTCCTACCCCCATGCCCCTCCCGCTCCCTTCACTCCCCTCTGTCTATTTCTGAGTACCTCTGTTCTTCCCTAGCACCCCGCGCCCCCCCCCCCTTATGGTGAATTGGCATCTGCATATCAGAGAAAACACTGGGCCTTTGGTTTTGGGGGATTGGCTGATTTCACTTAGCACGATGTTCTCCAGCTCCAACCATTTACCAGCAAATGCCAGAGTTTCATTCTTCTTTATGGCTGAGTAGCATTCCGTTGTGTATATAGACCACATTTTCTGTATCCATTCATCCGTTGAAGGGCACTTAGGTTGGTTTCATGGTGTAGCTCTTATGAGTTGAGCTGCTATAAACATTGATGTGGCTGCGCCACTGTCGTATGCTGATTTTTAAGTCCTTTGGGTATAGACTGAGGAGTGGGGTAGCTGGGCCAAATGGTGGTTCCATTCCGAGTTTTCTGGGGACTCTCCATACTGCTTTTCATAATGGTTACCCCAATTTGCAGGCCTGCCAGCAATGTATGAGTGCACCTCTCCCCCCACATTCTCGCCAACACTTATTCTTGCATTTATCCTTGATAACTGCCATTCTGTCTGGGGTGGGATGAAGTCTCACAGTAGTTTTCACTTGCCATTCTCTAATTACTAGAGATGTTGTGCACGTTTTCATATATTTGTTGATCGCTTGTATATCTTCTTCTGAGAGGTGTCTGTTTGGTTCCTTAGCCCATTTATCAGTTGGGTTGTTTGCTTCTTTGGCATTAAGTCATTTGAGCTCTTTATATATCCCGGGGATTGGCACATCTATCTGATGTGCGTGTGGTAAAAAATGTGCTCCCGCACGGTAGGCTCTCTCTTCACCTCAGTGATTGTTTCCTTTGCTGAGAAGAAGCTTTTTCGTTTGAATCCATCCCGTTTTATTGATCCTTGAATTGACTTCTTGCTCTTTAGGAGTCTTGTTAAGGAAGTCAGTTCCTAAGCCGGCCTGGTTAAGATTTGGGCCTGGTTTCCTCTTCTATCAGGTGAAGAGTCTCTGTTCTAGTGCCTGTCTTTGATCCACTTTGAGTTGACTTTCGTGCATGGTGAGAGAGAGGGGTTTAATTCCATTTTGCTGCATATGGATTTCCAGTTTTCCAGCACCATTTGTTGAAGAGGTTCTCTTTTCTCCAATGTATGCTTTGGGCACCTTTGTCTCGTGTGAGATAACTGTATTTTTATGGGTTTGTCTCTGTGTGCTCTGTTCTGTACCATTGGTCTACATGTCTATTTTGGTGCCAATACTATGCCGTTTTTGTTACTATGGCTCTTGGTAAGGCTAAGGTCTGGTATTGTGGTGCCTCCTGCTTCCCTCTTCTTGCTTGGGATTGCTTTGACTCTTCTATTCTGGGTCTCTTATTTTCCTCAATGAATTTCATGATTGCTTTTTCTAATTCTAGGAAGAATGCCATTGGGATTTCTGTAAGAGTTGCATTAGATCTGTAGAATGCTTTTGGTAGCATGGCCATTTTGACAATATGAATTCTGCCTGTCCAGGAGCATGGGAGATCTTTCCATCTTCTAAGGTCCTCTTCAATTTCCCGCTTTAGTGTCTTGTAGTTTTCACTGTAGAGGCCTTTCATCTCTTTTGTTAGATTGATTCCCAAGTATTTTATTTTATTTTTTGAGGCTCTTGTGAATGGGCTCGCTTTCCTAATTTCTCTTTCAGTGGATTCATCGCTGATGTATAGGAACGCTTTTTGATTCATGGATGCTGGATTTTATATCCTGCTGCTCCACTGAATTCATTTATTAGTTCTCGGATTTTTGTGGTGGAATTTTTTTTGGATCTTCTAAATATAGAATCATGTCATTGGCAAATAGTGATCTTTTGCGTTCTTTTCCTATCCGTACCCCTTTGATTTCTTTCATCAGCTTGATTGCTCTGGCTGGAGTTTCAAGGACTGTGTGGAATAGAAGTGGTGAAAGCGGGAGGGCATCCTTGTCTTGTTCCAGTTCCTAGAGGGAATGCTTTCAGTTTTTCTCCATTTAGAGTGATGTCGGCCTTTGGGTTTAGCACATACAGCTTTTACAATGTTGAGGTATCTCCCTACTATCCCTCGTTTTTCTAGTGTTTTGAACACGAAGGGATGCTGTGTTTTGCTGAATGTGTTTTCTGCATTTATTGAGATGATCATATGATTCTTGTCTTTAAGTCTGTTGGTGTGATGAATGACACTTATTGATTTCCGTGTATTGAACCCTCGCATCCCTGGGATGAACCCACTTGATCGTGGTGCACTATCTTCTTAATATGTTTTTGTACGTGATTTGCCAAAAATTTTATTGAGAATTTTTGCATTTATGTTCATTGAGGATATTAGTCTGAAGTTTTCTTTCTTTGATGTGTCTTTGTCTGATTGTGGTTACCAGGGTGATACTACCCTCATAGAATGAATTTGGAAGGGTTCCCTCCTTTTCTATTTCATGGAATAATTTGAGGAGGGTTGGTGCTAATTCTTCTTTGAAAGTCTTTTCTTTTAAAAAAAAACATTTTATTATTTAGAAGTAGTTGGACATAATACCTTTATTTTATTTATTTATTTTTATGTGGTGCTGAGGATCGAACCCAGGGCCTTGCACGTGCTAGACGAGTGCTCTACTGCTGAGCCACAGTCCCAGCCCCAAGAAGGTCTTTTCTTGGTTGGTAGGCTTTCGATGGTGTCTTCTGTTTTGTTGCTTGAAATCGATCTGTTTATAGTGTGTTCATCCTCCTGATTCAGTTTGGGTGCATCATATGCCTCTAGAATTCTGTTGACGTCTTCAAGATCTGCTATTTCATTGGAGTATAAATTTCCAAAATAGTTTCTGATTATCTTCTGTATATCAGTAGTGTCCGTCGAGATATTTCCTTTTTCATCACAAATTTTAGTATTTTGAGTTTTCTCTCTCTTTCTCTTCATTAGCATAGCTAAGGGTTTATCAATTTTATTCATTTTTTTCCAAAGAACCCACTTTTTGTTTTGTCAATTTTTTGAATTGTTTCTTTTGTTTCCTTTTCATTGATTCCGGCTCTGATTTTAATTATTCCCGGTCTTCTACTGCTTTTGGTGTTGATTTGTTCTTCTTTTTCTAGGGCTCTGAGGTGTAGCATTATTAGGACATTTATTTCTTGGCTCTCTATTCTTTTAATGAATGTTCTCAATGCGATGCACTTTCCTCTTAGCACTGCCTTCGTAGTGTCACAGAGCTTTTGATATGTTGTATCAGTGTTCTCATTTACCTCTAAGTATTATTTTATCTCATCCCTGATTCCTTCTGCTATCCATTCCTCATTCAATAGCATATTATTTAGTCTCCAGGTGTTGGAGTAGCTTCTATTTTTTTAAATTTTATCATTGATTTCTAATATCATTCCATTATGATCTGATAGAATGCAAGACGCTATCCCTATGTTTTGTTTTTGATTTGTTAAGAGTTGGTGGCACAAGATATGGTCTATTTTAGAAAAGGATCCATGTGCTGCTAAGAAGAAGGTGTCTTTGCTCATTGATGGATGAAATATTCTATGTTAAATCTCAATTGCATTTTTTTTAAGTTTTTGTTTTGAGGATCTATCCAGTGGTGACAGAGGAATGTTAAAGTCACCCAGTATTATTGTGTTGTGTCTGTTTGCTTCCTTCTTGAAATTGAGAAGGGTTTGTTTGATGCTCTCAGAGGCTCCATTGTGTAGGGCATAAATATTTACAATTGTTATGTCTTGTTGGTGAATGTTTCCCTTAAGCAGTCTGAAGTGTCCTTCTTTGTTTCTTCTGATTAACTTTGGCTTGAAGTCCACTTTATCTGATATGAGGATGGAAACCCCTGCCTAATTTCGTGATCCATGTGAGCGATGGTTTTCTTTTTCTTTTTTTTTTTTTCCCATCCTTTCACCTTCAGCCTGTGGATGTGTTTGCCTGTAAGATGTGTCTCTCACAGACGGCATATTGTTGGGTCTTGTTTTTGTAATCGAATCTGCCAGTCTACCTCTTTTGATTGATCAGTTTAGGCCATTCACATTCAAGGTTATTATGGAAATATGACTTGTATTTTGAAATATGGCAGTCATTTTGGTTTATTTTTGGTTTTTAATTTGACTTAGTCTCTCCTTTGGTTGACTGTTCCTTTAGTGTAGTTCCTCCCTTTGCTGGCTTTCACTTTTTTCTTTGTCCATTTCATCCTCATAGAATATTTTGTGGGGTATGTTCCATAGTGCAGTCTTTCTAGTTGTGAATTCTGTTGAAGATCACTTCAAGAAAGAGATAGAGATTCTGAAAAGAAACCAAGCAGAAATCCTCCAAACGAGGGAATCAGTAAACCAAATTAAAAATTCATAGGAAAGTATCACTGACAGACTAAACAACCTGGAAGACAGAACCTCAGGCAATGAAGACCAAATACATAATCTTGAAAACAATGTTGTTTATTAAATTTTTTTTCAAAAAAATCCATTTTTCAGTTGTAGTTGGACAAAATACCTTTATTTTCTTTCTTTATTTTTATGCGGTGCTGAGGTTCGAACCCAGGGCCTCGCATATGCTAGGCGAGTGCTCTACTGCTGACCCATAACCCCAGCCCCCTCATGGAAGGTCTGTATTTCATCTTCAAATCTGAAGCTTAATTTTGCTGGATATACGTTTCTTGGTTGGCATCCATTTTCTTTCAGAGCTTGGTATATGTTATTCCAGGACCTTCGCCCTTTGAGGGTCTGGGTTGAGAACTCAGCTGAGATCCAAATTGCTTTCCCCCATCTGATATTTTTCTCTTGTGGCCCTTAGAATTCTATCCTTCTTCTCTGTGTTAGGCATTTTAATTATCATGTGCCATGGTGTGAGTCTGCTGTGGTCTTGTACCTTTGGGGTCCTATAAGCCTCTTGTATTTGATTTTCCATTTCATTCTTTAAGTTTGGTAATTTTCTGATATTATTTCATTTAAAAGATTGTGCATTCCTTTGGTCAGTGTCTCCGTGCCTTCATCTCTCCCGATAAACCTTACAGTTGGTCTTTTCATGTTATCCCATAATTAGGGGAAGTTCTGTTCATGGTTTCTTACAGTCTTCTCTATGTGGTCAACATTGTTTTCAAGATTATGTATTTTTGGGCTGGGGATGCGGCTCAAGCAGTAGCGCGCTGGCCTGGCATGTGTGCGGCCCAGGTTCCATCCTCAGCACCACATACAAACAAAGATGTTGTGTCCACCAAAAAACTGAAAAATAAATATTAAAAAAATTCCCTCTCTCTCTCTCTCTCTCTCTCTCTCTCTCTCTCTCTCTCTCTCTCTCTCTCTCTCTCTCTCTCTCTCTTACAAAAGAAAGATTATGTATTTTTGTCTTCATTGCCTGAGGTTCTGTCTTCCGGGTTGTCTGGTCTGTTGGTGATACTTTCCAATGAACTTTTAATTCAGTTTACTGATACCTTCATTTTAAGGATTTCTGCTCAGTTTCTTTTCAGAATGTCTATCTCTTTGTTGAACTTCACCTCCTGAAATTTATCTCTGATTTCTCTCCTTGCATTGTCCTTTATGTTTCCACCTGTGTGGTGTAGGAGCCTGGTCTTGGCCCCTCACTTCACCTGCGGACCCCATCCTTCCTGGTCTCTGATTTAGCCCCCCCATGGGTCTGTCCGGCCCTGCCCTTTTGAATTCCCAGTCAGTCACTTCTCTCCCAGGTGGTTCTGGCAGATCAGTTTAATTATGTTCATTCTAAACTCCTTCTCTTGCATTTCTTCTAATGTGTTGTCAATGGATTCCATTACCGGAGCATCTTGGTTCGTTTGGGGCACTTTGTTCCCTCAATTCTCATGTTGTTTCCGTGTCTTCCCATCTAGCAGTGGGGATCTGAGGCTGTACAGTTTCTACCCTGTAGATTTACAGTGTCCCTGAAGGTTTCCAGTACCTCACCTTTAAGGGAGAGACCAATATTAATAGCACCCAGTGCAAACAATAGACAGCCTTACACCCAATAACTCTTGTTAAGACATCCACAGTTTGGCCGCAATAAACACAATTGGTGTGTTCAATACTGTCTACAACATGAACACTTAATTTGCAAAAGGGTTTACAGTTTCAGATGTTGGACAAAGAGAGGTGGTGTAGGAAGTGATGTTCATGGGGAAGGAGGAGAGAAGATAGACATCCAAAATATAGGAAGAGTGAAAGAGGAATTGATAGAGGTTGGCTGTTAGCAGGAGAAAAGAGAGAAAGAGAATCCAAGGAAATAGACAAGTGAGGGAAAATGTATGTAAAATTTAAAGAAATTATGAAATGAAAAAAGTAAAAATAAAAGAATACATAACAAAACTGTAATATACTATGCAGACATTCAAGCCCTCAATAAACTGATGCATGAAAATACTTGGTTTCAAAAATGGTAGAGATGTGAGAGAGAGAGGCAGAGGGAGAGGGAGGGGAAGAGAGAAAGGATCTTGTTGGAAAATAGAGCAATTGTTTCCTTTGGAGCTCAAAAGTTTCTCAGCTTCCCTTCTCAGCCTATAGGTGGGGTTGTCTGGAGTTTGACGGTAGCTCCACCCTAAGGATGGTGAGGACAAAATATATAAAGACAATTGTCGGTCCACGTTGGAAGACTGCACCCCAGGAATCTCCTTTGGTTTCCACTCTTGTGATGTAGCTGCCTGATCTTGGCCCCTTACATCGCCTACAGACCCTATTGTTGCTGGTCTCTGATTTAGTCTTTCAGTCGATCTCTCCCGCGCCCACTGTTTTGAATTCCTGGTCAGGCACTTCTCTCCCAGGTGGTTCTGAGGGCTGGGCACCAGGGCCTTTGCACTGGTGGTGGAGACCTGTTCCCTGTGGGTCAGCAAGACCAGGTGCTGAGATTGGTGGGCCAGCCAAGTAGCTGCAAGCAATGGGCTGGGCTGGGTGCTAGGGAGGGGTTGGGAGACTGGAGATTGGTGAGCTGGAGAGCCCTATTGGGTGCTGGACTGAGGCCAGACCTGGCAGGATCAGGGGATGTGTGGGTGCCAGACTGGGGATGGAATCAGGGTCCAGGCTAGTGTGAGGATCTGGTGAGTGCTGGCCAGAGTGGGTACCAGGAACCCAGTGGGCGGCGGACTAGCTGGCTGTGCGAGCTGAGAGCAAGATGCCCTCACACCCTCTTCTAACCTTCCAACCTGCAGTCGGCAGCCCCATGAGTCCCCGCACGCTTCAGGAGTTGCCGAGCTGGGGAGAGCCCACCTTTCTCTGGGCTCTCTAACCTGTGTTCCCCCAGGCGGACTGCTCCCAGTTTCCGACTTTCCACAGGATTGCTGGGCTCAGCCTGGCCCACACAGACCTAGCTGCAAACTCAGGGATCTGGCTTTCAGTTTCCTTAGGCTCAGCCATGCTGCAGTCCAGAGATGGCTCCGGGATCACGGATGATTGATAAAATCTGGTGGAGAGATTTTTTTTTTTTTTTAAATATCTGATTAGTGATCAAGCAGTCTGTAGTTCGGCTAGGGCAGACTGCTCCTCAAGTCTCAGCATTTTTCACTCTAAGCCTCAGAGAGATGTGGTATTTATTCCTGCTGTTGGGGGACCTGGATGCAGAGTTGGATGCATACGTGCATTTTCCTGGGAAGTGAGTTTGTAGCTTGTAGCAGGTTCTCAAACTTGAGGGCAGGTTCTAATAATGCCTTTTTGTCTTCATGGCTGTGTCTTCTTCTCTTTTTTTTTTTTTTTAAATATTTATTTATTAGTTTTCAGCGGATACAACATCTTTGAATGTGGTGCTGAGGATCGAACCTGGGCCGCGCGCATGCCAGGGGAGCGCGCTACCGCTTGAGCCACATCCCCAGCCCCAAATGCTGTACAACAGATCTCCAGATCTTTTTTTTTTTTTTCCAGTGTTGGAGATTGAACTCACTTTCTCATGTTTTTTCGCCCTCAGCTCCAGGAGGGCCATCGAACCTGAGACCTCAGGCTCCAGGAATAAACTAAACTCCCAGAGGGGGCGATGGCTCTTGGCCCAGGCGCTGCCACTGAGGCCACCTGGCTGTGCATGCGGGACCCTATGCTGCAGGACTTCAACAGGGACTGTGAAGTGTTCCGCCAGCATTTCAGGCAGTTCCAGTACACGCAGGCGGCGGGGCCTCGGGAAGTTTTCAGCAGGCTCTGGGAGCTTTGCTGTGGGTGGCTGAAGCCAAAGATGCCGTCTATGGAGCAAATCCTGGAGCTGCTGGTGTTGGAGCAATTCCTAACTATACTGCCCACTGAGATGGAGACCTGGGTGAGCGCATATGGCCCGGAGAGTAAAGAAAGGCTTTTGGCCCTGATAGAAGACTGGCAGAGACAGCGTCACATACCAGAGATGCAGGTGAGAAAAGAGTTTGGGGTTTCGGCTATTAGTGCAAAGGAGGAGCTTCGGCCGCAGGGCCTGGAACACTCATTTTGTCTGTGTGTCAGTCCACGGCCCCAGTGGTTCTCTAGATCCCTTTTCATTTCCCCTTCTCCTGGAATCAGCCTCTCAGTCCATGATTCCGAACCCTATCAGACCCTGTCTCGCATCCACAGCACATATTCTGTAATGTCTCCTCAATTATCCGCAAGTGAAATTCACAAATGACATCATCTACCCACGTGCATCAACCATGAGCTTCAATAATTTGCTCTATGGCCTGCAGGCCTCATCTGGCCACAGTCTGTTTGTATGTGCCCTGCAAGCCCCTGGTGATTTTTACCGTCTTCGTGAATCGGTTCCCCAAAAGAGGAGCCAGCGGGGTGTCACAGGCCTGTCATCCCATCCGCTTGGGAGGCTGAGGCAAGAAGATGGCGAGCTTGAGGCCAGCCTCCACCACTTAGTGAGAACCTGTCTCCGATAAAACATAAAAGGCCAGAGGTGCAGCTAAGTGCTAAAACCTCCCTGGCTTCCAACCCTAGTACCTACCAATCATATAAGATCTCAACAAGTAAATTTAAGTGAGAAGGAAGACAGAAAAGAAAGGGTAAATGTAGCCCACACTCTAAAATATGTACTATTTTGGCTCTTCAGAGAAAGTTTGTCAACTGTGGGTCAAGTCGAGTCCAGAGAGGATGTAAAGGAGAATGACCATAGTTGGTTCTTAACGAATGTGCATTTCTGCATAAAGTCCATTTCTGCTGGACTTCACTGGAAGACATCATGAAGTTGTCAGATGCCTACCTCTCTGCTTAGAGTCACTGGGATGGGACAGTCAGACGTTGAGTAAGACTCAAGCACTATGCGCTGTTGCTACTTGCCGCATGATCTCCCCAACTGAAAAACTGTCTTAGTAAATCAGAACAAGTAGAGTAACCATCCTTTGTTTTGCACACTGCATTCCTAGGAAATCCAGGTCGTGCTAAAACATGCAAAATTAGTCTCTCAGTATCTGGTCACCACAAGGAGGTACTTTAACTACATGAACGCCTGAGGGGGGAACTGCACAGTTGGTAGGGACCTGGAACAACTCTGGTTGGTGAGCAATGCTCCCATCTCTGGTCCACCGAATCCCTGTAGCTGGCACCAGCCAGCATATGTTGGACACTCCACAGGGGCATTGGAACTGCCCTGGGTTCAGAAGTACCTACCACAGGATGCCCGTGTTTGGGGAGTGCAGGGCTGAGGGGAGGGCGGTGTGTCCGGGAGAGGGGAGCATGTGCTTCTAGCAGGGTGTTGGGGTGCTGGGTGTCCTGTCGGGCAGGGCTCTGCAGGAGCTGTTGGCTTCAGGGCACAGAGAGTCCTGACCAGGAGGCTTCTAAAGGATCCTGCCTCCCCAGGGTGGAATGCGTTAGTGGTTTCCCTTCCCTCTTGTCTTATTAGTTTTGTTTACCATACAAGATTTCGTCTTCATGTGCTCTAGACTGGCACTTGAAGTGCTGCTGCCCAGCACAAGAGCCACGGGCCACGTGTGGCTTTTGAGCACTTGAAATGTGGCCAGTGCTGGTTGAGACCTGCTGCGGGTGTAAACTGCATAGCCCATGCAGAAGCTGTGGGGGGAAGAGGAGGTAGTACTTGGTAATTGTTTGGATTGATTTCATGCTGCAATCCTGATGGTTTCCATATGTCACGTTAAATACAACATGCTATTAAGATTGGGGACTCCCAAGTTCCTTTTTTACACTGTGTCCTGTGACTACTGGAAAATGTTAAACTACACACGTGGCTCTATTTTGAGTGCTAAGGCAGCAAGGTTTCCTTTGGTGTGAGGGCAAGGTGCATTTTCTCCCAATGGGTCTAGACTCTTGAGCAATGGACTCTGGCATTTCCCCCAGGTTGACGTGCATGACTTGCTCTTTGAAGAACAGGCGCCTTCGGGAACTGTACCCATATCTGCAAACGTGCACCTGGAGACATCTGCGCTCCAGGGAATGGGACCTGTCCAGGCGGCTCCCGAGACAGGGGCCTGGATCCCACAGGCAGGGCCTCAGGAGCTGAACTATGGTGCTGCTGGGGAATGCCAGCCCTTTCTGGATCCTGGTAAGGCGAGGTTTTCTTTCTGCTCTTTTGTGTCTGACCGAGCGCACAAGAGCTCTCAAAGGTTGGGGTTGCTGGGAAACATGGATTCCCCAGTGGAGATGGACCACTTGGATGAAAAGGAGGGGGAGGAAGAGGAGATGTCTCTCTGGGAACAGCAGGGGAAAATGCATTTTGGGTACAGTGGCGTGGGGAACAGGTGAAAGTAACCACCCTTCTCATGAGTAAGCAGTCACTCAGCCCCAGCACCACCTGGGGTACAGGTTTAACAAGGTCTCTGAGCAAAGTGCTGCACACACCGCCCTTTGAGAACCAGGGCCCTGGACACAAATGGGTGCGTGCTAGCAGGAGAAAAGGCCAGGTGGAGAAAGGCAGCGGGACTTGATGCCTGGGTGTTCCTGTTCCTCTTCCCTTTGCCATTTCCTTACATTGCTACCCATGCCCTGTCCCAGCCCTCCCCTCCGCCACTGAAGCTTGGGCCCAAGTGTGGTGGGAGTCCTCTCCCTTTCCCCAGCAGCCCAGCGTCACCATGTTGGCACACCAAGACACTGTGTAGTCCTGAGAGCACCAAAGAGCCCTGCAGATGCAAATAGGTGGAGAACGGTCCATGTTGCAAAACAGAAATGTGGGATGCCCCCATCACTAGCACAGGGCCAGGGCTTAGCAACTGTGTCCCCTTCCACTTCTCCACATTTATTCCCACAATCAACATTCTGAGCACCGTGAAGAGCCAGGCATCTTGCTGGACCCTGTGACTAGACAGTCCACGGGGCAGGAAAGCAGCCCCAGCTGTCCCGGCACCCACTTCTGGTGGACAGTCCAGATACGTTGGATATGTGATGGGAACGTGTGTGTGTTGGAGGGCTTAGGATGCTGGCAGAGCACACAGCAGGCGCCCTTGCCATCATTAGGCTGAGGGAAGACCTCTGGAGGAGGGGGATCTGGGGTAGTACTCTAGGATGGATTGGAGTCAGCCATTGAGTGGTGGGAGTGAGGAGGGGGAGCCTTGGCAGAAGGGCTGCAAGTGCAGAGGCCCCGGGGCAGAGAGAAGACCTGCTGCTACACTCTGAGGGGTGGGCAGGAGTCGGGGTGCTGTGTCACTGAGGATAGATTGAAAAGGGGTGACTCAAAAGATGATGAGCAGTTTTGAAATAGAGGACTCATGGATTGATGGGGTGTCATGTGATTGACACAAAAGGTTAAAAAGTGGCATCCTGGTTGCTGGCCAGTGAACTGGTTAGACGACAGTATTAATCACCGACACAGACAACACTGGGCAGGATCAGGTTTTGTAGGTCTAGATGAGTTGACCTTTGAACATGTGGAACTCGGGGCAGTCCTGGTTTTCCAGGTGGAAATGGCCAGTGTGGAATGGGAGCTAAGAAGGGACACCAGGGTTTGAGACAGAGGGACCAGGGCAAAAAGGGCAGGTCATGTTCGTTGTATAACTACTGCTCAGGTAGTTTCCTTTACAACCCAGAGTGGCTGGCCTCAGGGCTCAAGCCAAGAGCCACCCACCCTGCAGCAGAAGATGGCCCAGGGACTCACCTCTTGCTTGTCAGTAGCACTGGATGTCGACAGCAGCACCCTGGAGCTATGCTGTAAACCATAGTGAGCATCCTTCTTTGGCCATGTGTCCACAGGAGACATTTCTCAAAAAAGGGTCATTTGTTCAGTGGGTGGAGACCTTTTAAGATATAAATAGACATGGTCAAATGTCCTCACAAACAGTTGTGTGCCGGCACCCTCCTGCTGAAGCTTGTGTGAGTGTCAGTTTCCTTCTGTTAACCTACATTGGGTCTCCTCTGACGGTTTGATCTTGGCCTGTAACAGTAGCCACGGCTGTCCTCACCATCTTGGCACACAGGCATGGTGCCAAGATCTGTGAAAATCTGGTGGATGATTGTGAGGTTCATTCAGAATTATTGATGGTAATGTATTCCATGCAACAAGTGTGGCGGCTGGATGCAGTGGCACACCGCTGTAATCCGGTAGACTCAGGAAGCTGAGGCAGGAGGATCACAGGCTCAAAGCCAACCTCAGTAACCTAGTGAGGCCCTAAACAACTTAGTGAGACCCTGTATCTAAAGAATTTTTTTTTTGTTCAAAAGAGGGCTGGGGATATAGTTCAATGGTTAAGCTCCCCTGGGTTCAATCCCTGATACCAATAAATAAATGAATAAATAGTTACATAAATAAATAATACCCCCCCCAAAAAAAAAGAGTGGCAGATGTGGACTCAGGTTAGATGGGGGCGAGGTGCCATGTACTGGGAGCAGAAGGTGGGGAAATGCAAACCACTGAGAGTGACAGGAGTAGGGCTTCCATAGTCCAGGCAATGGAGGCCCCTGGATCCCAGCGCTGCTCAGGACCATCATGACTGGCAGGAAGGGCTGAATTGGTGCTCACTCCGAAAATGCATTGGGTTAACACCCAGGAAGAGGCTCCAGTTTGGGCCAACCTCTCTGAAAGCTGGCACCAAGAGCATGGTGCTGGGGCCGCAGAACTGAGGAGACTGTTCCCTTTGCTCTGTATGTGGTGCTTACGGGAAGCAGCAGTGGGATATGAGAGCCAAGGGGAAAGCCCGGGACACAGGGCTGCCCTTTGGCGCAACTCGTGGCTACTAGATGCTGCTAGAGGGCTGCTCTGGGTCCCTGTCTAGGTCTTTAGCTTCCATTCCAACCAAGGGACTGGTGTGTGGCCTGGTTTCAAAGGGACATTTGATGAACTCTGCAGACTTTGACAGGTTCAGGTCCTTGGGGAATGGTGTGGAAGCAGACCTAGGTGCATTTCCTGCCTGCGCAAACTGTTTGGCTTCTCACCCATTGGGGATATTCTCAGCCCCCATGTTTCTTCCACTGCCTTCCCCGCTTCCTCCCACTCCCCTGTTGCAGTTTCCTCCCAATCCACTTGATGGCAGCTTCCCTTTGACCTCTGCCCTCTGGCGTTATTTGAGCTGGGCCTCCTTGCCCTCTGATCCCATGTGAGCATAACCAAAACTGTGAATCCAAGCAGATTTTTATTTGAAATGCATGCCATTTTTCGGAATCTGGAGTATACAGTCGTCTCTCTAAGAAAAACTCAACTTTAGGCGCGCGCATGCGTGTGAGTATGTGTGCATCCTGTGTCTTGATATGATGTTCTGAAGCTTAGATTTCTCTTGGGGTTAGCCTGGTGCAGCTAGCTACCTTGCCACTGTGGTTCAGTGATGCTCGAATTTCAATACCAGCCTCTGTTTGGATCCCACTTTAACATTTCTACCCTCATTTCATGTTGCAGTAGCAACGTGGCCAGAGATGAGGAAAGAGAGGTAGTCAGCCACAGAGATTGTCAGTGAGGGCAGGGACGGTTGGGCAAGGGAACCAACGTCGAGTGGTAGAGAGGTTACCTGGTTGTTCTAGATGGACACTGTTTGTATTTTCTTGGGGTATTGGAAGAGGAATCCGCTTCTAGGCTTCAGCTGAGACACACATTCAGAGGTGCTCCTGGCTGGTTTCCAATCCAATTCAGTTGTCACTTTCATTCTTACAGAAGTGAGACTAGTAAGCGGTTTTCCAGCTTGTGTTGGCCCCTGCCCCTGCCTCTCTCTGCCCCTTGCAGTCCTAAGAGGACGTCCCTCAGCTTCCGTATGCCAACACACAACAGGAAGATTTACTTTGCATTTTGCCCCTCAGCTGAATACTCTCAGTCCCAAAGTTCCCCTGAAGCTCTTTCAGTTCAGTGACTTTACCCTGGATGGAGCCCTGACCCTTCCACCCATCAGAGGAGAAGGCTTCCAAGTAGGCACATTGGGCTTGTTCCCCTTGCTTGCTTTTGTTTCCCTGGAATTAAAACACACACACCAACACTGTGTGGCAGAGGCTCTGGGCAAAGGAAGCCTGACTGAGGAGGAAGCAGATGTGGAGAGGGCGCCTGTCCCAGGCAGAGGAAAACCTGGGGTGACTCACACTCTCCTTCCTCCCTCATCTTCCCTGTGGCCAGGACATGCCACCCCAGAGTGTCGCTGGAGCTGCCGGCTGGACCGCAGGAGAAAGCCAGGGATGGTGGAGCTGCTGGGCGCCCAGTGCATGGAGCAATCACCTGAGTCCAGGAGAGGTAGGCTAGGGCTCAGCCAGCGCCCCAGCGCCCCAGCGCCCCAGCGCCCGGGAACACCAAAGAGAAACCTGTAGCAGCCTTCCTCCGGGGGAGGGGGTAGGGAGGGTGCCTGTGCCTGGGGGTTCCCACCTTTCCTGGAGGCTGGGAGTAGAGCTGTTCTTTGGCTCCGTGTCCCTGTTTCCCCTGGAACACGGGGACTCCTGCATTTCTTCTCTCGGGTTTGGAGATTGGGACGGGAGGCAAAGGAAGTGCGCCAGAGCAGAGAAACCTGGGGTGCAACGTCCATGTCTCGTTTGTTTAGACGCGAAAGCACTTGGTGCTGGTCCATGCGTGGGCTGTCAGAAGCACGAACCTCTGAGGGCTGGCCCCGCGGTGGAGCTGCTGAGCTCCTCCCGTAAGCCCGCGCACCTCCCGAGGCCCTGTGCGGCGGGGAAGCCCCTGCCCCTGGCAGCCCACAAGCCGAGGAAGCCGCGAGAGAAACCCCATCGCTGCGGCCAGTGTGGACAGTGCTTCGCTTGCAAGAAGCGCCTCTCTGCTCACCTGAAAATCCACACCGGGGAGCTGGGTTACCAGTGCCCCGGCTGCGAGAAAGGCTTCCTGCACCGCTCAGACCTGGACCGGCACGTGCGCATCCACACCGGGGAGAGGCCCTATGAGTGCTCCCTGTGCCACAAGCGCTTCACTCAGGGCGCGCACCTCACCACGCACCAGAGGGGGCACTGTGGCAGAGACACCTCCCAGTGCCACAAGTGCGGCAAAAGGTTTGCCAGCAGGGCCAACCTGATGGGACACCTGAAAACTCACACGCAGGAGAAACGTCACGAGTGCCACAGCTGTGGGAAGCGCTTCAACCGGCGGACAGCTCTTACTCTGCACCAGAGGACTCACACCCAGGAGAGGCCGTTCTCCTGCCAACACTGTGAGAAAAGCTACAGGCAGCGATCCAGCCTCATGATCCACCTGAGAATCCACACCGGGGAGAAGCCCTACACCTGCAGCCACTGCTCCAAGAGCTTCATAAAGAAAGCAGGCCTCATCGCGCACCAGGCCGCGCACTTCAGAGAAGAGTTCCCCGGGAACCCGGTGCGGGAAATGGGTCCCGAGCCATGTGACAGTTGTGACCCCTAAGGGGCTGTGCCTGAGGTCGGTCGGCTGTGGCGGGACAATGCTTTGGTCTGACCTCCTTTCCCAGAACAGCTTTGCGTTCAGCTCCAGTGTGAAGGCACCTTCCCAGGCGTGCGCATTCCAGAGTGTTCTCCTGCTCTTGCCATTTGCTGCCTGGCGAGGTGCACGACATCGTGTTTAATCGCTGGGTTCTTGACCCAAGTCGCCACAATTTTGCACAAGTAAGAGGCCTGGAAAGGCTGGCATTCCTGTGGGACCTGGGGCCCCTACCCTCAAGGCGGATGTGACCCATCCTTCTGCAGGTATGCAGTATTTTCAAGCGTGAAGGTCTGACCCGTGGAGGAAGTGCACAGGCTCGCCCTCTTTCGGTTTGCACCTTGCAGTTCAAGTCTGAACCTCCTGGAGATGCTGTTCTCAAACATGTGGGCAGGGGGCTGGGGTCCTGGCTCAGTGGTAGAGCGCTTGCCTAGCTAGCACATGTGAGGCACTGGGTTCCATTCTCAGCACCACATTAAAATTAACAAATAGAGATATTGTGTCCATCTACAACTAAAAATATAACATATATTGAAAACATGGGGGCAAGCACTCTTCTGCACCCCTGCAAGAGACCAGGCCAGGAGCACTGCTTTTGTGCAGCCCTGGCGCTGTTTCTGTGTCCTTTGGGGCTTTCGCATGGTCCACTCCTTTCCCCCCTTTTTAAAAAGGAATTTTAATTTGTTATATATGAGAGCAAGCAGAATGCATTACAATTCATATTACACGCATAGAGCAATTTTTCATGTCTCTGGTTGTACACAAAGTCAAGTCACACCATTCGTGTCTTCATACACGTACCTAGGGTGATGATGTCCATCTCATTTCGTTCCCCCATGCCCCCTCCCTCCTCCTCCCTCCCTTTCCCCTATCTACAGCTCATCCAGTCCTTCCATGCGCCCCATCTGCATTATGAATCAACCTCCTTAAATCAGAGAACACGTTCAGCATTTGGGTTTTGGGGATTGGATAATTTCCCCTAGCATCATATTCTCCAACTCCATCCATTTACCTGCAAATGTCCTGGTTTTATTCCCTTTTAATGCTGAATAACACCCTATTGTGTATATAGACCACTTTTTTTAAGTGTTTTTTTTTTTACTTGTAGCTGGACACAATGCCTTTATTTATTTATTTATTTGTTTGTTTATTGATTTATTTATTTTTATGTGGTGCTGAGGACCCAACCCAGGGCCTTGCACGTGCTAGGCCAGCACTCTACTACTGAGCCACAACCCCAGCTTCTATACCGCATTTTCTTTATCCATTCATCTACGGAAGGGCATCTAGGTTGGTTCCACAGTTTAGCTATTGTGAACTGTGCTGCAATAAACATTGATGTGGCTGTGACCCTGTACTATGCTGCTTTTAATTACTTTGGGTATAGACCGAGGAGTGGGATAGCTGGGTCCAATGGTGTTTCCATTCCCAGTTTTCCAAGGAGTCTCCATACTGCTTTCCATATTGGTTGCACCAATTTGCAGTCCCACCACCAATGTATGAGTGTGCCTTGTCCCCTGCATCCTCGCCAACACTTATTGTTGTTTCTATGCCTAATAGCTGCCATTCTGACTGGAGTGAGGTGAAATCTTAGAGTGGTTTTGATTTGCATTTCTCTAATTGCTAGGGATGTTGAACATTTTTTCATGTATCTGTTGACTCATTGTATGTCTTCTGAGAAGTGTCTGTTCAGTTCTGTGGCCCATTCGTTGATAGAGATTAGTGCTCTATCGGATGTACATGTAGGACAAAAAAAAAAATTGTTCCCAAACTGTAGGCTCTCTCTTCACCTCACTGATTGTTTCTTTTTCTGAGAAGAAGCCGTTTAGTTTGAATCCATCCCATTTATTGATTCTTGATTTTAATTCTTGCTCTATAAGGAATTTGGGGCCTAATCCGACATGATGGAAACTTGGCCTGCTTTTTCTTCTAACAGACTCAGCGTCTCTGGTTGAATTCCTAGGTCCTTGATCCACTTTGAGTTGAAATTTCTGCCTGGTGAGGGATAGCAGTTTAATTTCATTTCGTTGCATAGGGATTTCCAGTTTTCCCAACACTGTTTGTTGAAGAGGCTGCCTTTTCTCCAATGTACGTTTTGGGTGCCTTTGTCTACTCTAAGGTAACTGTAATTGTGTGGGTTAGTCTCTGTGCCCTCTATTCTGTACCATTGGTCTACCAGTCTATTTTCTTGCCAATACCATGCTATTTTTATTACTATTGCACTGTAGTAGATAGTTCAAGATCTCGTAATGTGATGCCACCTGCTTTACTCTTCTTGCTCAGGATAGCTTTAGCTATTCTGGGTCTCTTTTTTTTCCAGATGAATTTTTGACTGCTTTTCCTGTTTCTATGAGGAGTGTCATTTGGATTTTGATTGGAATTACATTAAATGTGTATAGTGCTTTTGGTATTATGGTCATTTTCACAAATTTAATTCTGCCTATCCAACAGCAAGGTAGATCTTTCCATCTTCTATGGTCTTCTTTGATTATTGTTGTTGTTTTGTTTTTTGGTGGTGCTATGGTTTGAACCCAGGGCTTTGTGCATGCAAGGCAGGTGCTCTAGCAACTGAGCTATATCCCCAGTCTAAGGTGTTCTTTAATATATTTCTTCAGCATTCTGTAGTTTTTGTTGTAGACATCTTTTACCTCTTTTGTTGATTCCCAAGGTTTTTTTTTTTTTTGAGGCTATTGTAAATATGGTAGTTTTCCTCATTTCCTTAGAGGATTTACAACTGATATACAGAAATACCTTTGATTTATGGATGTTGGTTTTATATCCTGCTACTTTGCTGAAGACATGTACTAGTTCTAGAAGTTTTCGGGTGGAATCTTTTGGGTCTTCTAGGTATAGAATCATATCATTGGCAAATGGTGCTAGTTTGAGTTCTTCTTTTCCTATATGTATCCCTTTAATTTCTTTCGTCTGTCTAATTGCTCTGGCCGGTGATTCAACAACTATGTTAAGTAGAAGTGGTGAAAGAGGGCATCCCTGTCCTGTTCCAGATTTTAGAGGGAATGCTTTCAGTTTTTCTCCATTTAGGATGATGAGGCCTGGGGCTTAGCATAGATAGCTTTTACAATATGGAGATATGTTCGTTATCCCTGGTGTTTCTAGTGTTTTGAACATGAGGGGGTGCTGTATTTTATCAAATGCTTTTTCTGCATCTATTGAGATGACCATATGATTCTTATTTTTAAGTGTGTTGATGTAATGAATTACATTTATTGATTTCCGAATGTTGGACCAACCTTACCTCCCTGGGATGAACCTCACCTGATCGTGGTGCACGATCTTGTAGATATGTTTTTGTATTTGATTTGCCAGAAGTTTATTGAGAATTTTTGCATCCCTGTTCATTAGAGGTATTCGTCTGGTGTTTTCTTTCTTCATTGTGTCTTTGTCTGGTTTTGGAATCAGGGTGACATTGTCTTCATAGAATGAGTTTGGAAGTGCTCCGTGTTATCTATTTCGTGAAATAATTTGAAGAGTACTGGTATTAGTTCTTCTTTAAAGGTCTCGTATAACTCAGCTGTGTATCCATCTGGTCCTGGGCTTTTCTTGCTTGGTAGGCTTCTGATGGCATCTTCTATCTCATCGCTTGAAATTGATCTGTTTAAATTGTGTAGATCAACCTGATCCAATTTGGGCAAATCATATGCCTCTAGAAACTGGTTGATGGCATGGTCCACTTTTGACATGTGGACCATTTCAAAGAGATGAGGCCAACTCTTGGGGACAGCACTCAGTGAAGCACAGCAGAGGGTCCCCACCACACAAAGCCCACACAAATACTATGGTGAGAATACAGAACCTGTTAACCTGCAGGCTCTGCCCTGCAGAAGCTTGCAATGAGTGTCAGCTTCCTTGATTTTGCCTGTTGTTTGAAACGATGAAAGCAAGTAGGGCCTCCGGTTTGACTTGGAGTCTAGCTTTGCTTACCTTCCATGACTTTGAGATAATGTTCTTGCTTGTGCTTTTACAACTACTTATAGTGAAGTTTTCATGTCACTTCCTCTTTGCTCCAAGAGGTGAACAATGTTGATGTATTCCTGTCCATTTGGGTTGTATTGCATTTTGATTAATAAATGACATCCCTTCTATTTCTGCTTTGGAATAATCATTTAGATATTCGTGAATTCTTTCACATGCACCACAGGAAATAAGGGTTGGGTTTGTAGGGCACACTCCTGGAGAGTAGTCTGGGGACTCTGATTTCGAGTCTTTGGCAGCATCCCTGGCACTCGGGCCGGGACAGCAATGTGGAGTGGCATTCAGATGGCCTGCAGCTTTGTTCCCTGTGTTCCTTTGGACAAGTTCTTTTGGAACAATTTTCAGGAAGCTAAAGCACAGTTTATAACAGGTGCCTAGTTTTTGAGGCCGGCAGTCAATACAGAAGGCTATATTGAGGATGTAGGGGAGCCCTGGCCTCCGAGAAGGCTCACCTTCAGGGATTCATCGCTGTCTTTTTCCGAAGAAGAGACAGATCCTGCAGCAGCTCTCCTAAGGCTATGCAGCCATGGCATAGCTCTTGGTCCTCCTGTCAGCAGAGAGTCCCTGAAGGGGACCCTGGGTGGGTTTTGTGGCTGTGAACCTCGTGAATCAGCAGGGGTTGTTTCACAGTGTGCCAAGGAGCTTAATCCAGGACAATAGGAACACACATGGGAGTGGGTGCCCAAGAGTCTCACCACTAGGTGGCAGAGGAGAGTCGTTGCTCTTTGCCTCCTACACCTGAGGTCCCCAGGCCTTCTGAAAGGACAGTCTCTTGCACCTCCAGGAAACTGTGTGGGCCTTGGTCCTCAACCCTCTCTCTGTTCTAGCCTCTGACATGGGCAGAATCTTCTCAAAACTTACTAGAGCTCACTCTTAAGGCCAGGCCCAGCCCTGGGTCCTGTGCAGTGCAGACAGCAGGTGTGCATTGGATGGACAGGGTGAGCTCATCCTGAGCCTCTCTTGTGCATTCATGCTGAACTTGGCCAGCCCCCATGTCTTGGGTGTTAGCAACCGAGTTTGGGGAGCTGGGGGCTTTCTTATTCCCAACTGGTTGTTTCCAGCTGATGTAGTCAGTCGCGACTTCTCAGGCATCTAACCCGTTTGTGAAGGGTGCTGACATTTCGGATATGACACACACATACATACGATAGTTTGTAAATACCTTCCATCATGTATCTAATGCTACACACGGGAAGTGGAATGGATGCGATCCTGAAGGCAACTTCAAACCCTAAAATGTGAGACCCTTTTAGAAGAGCAGAAGTTAACTGACAGTGGCCTCCTGAGTCTAATCAGCCTTGGGCTTTGTAGACTGTTCTTCCTCCATTGCTTCCCACCAAAGTTCCCTGACTAAGAAGCAGGGAGTGTGGAGGGCAGACAGTGGGTGCAGAAGGTCCCCTCCTTGTGTGTGGGTGCAGGGAGCTCCTCCATGTTATATCCCCTGAGACTCTTCTGACTACCTGGGCCTTCCAAGATGTTCCTCTCAGGACGACGCTGCAGGTGCTAGAGACCCTCGGTGTGTGAAGGTTAAAGGATGCATTTGAAACCCCTGTGGTTCTTACTGCAGAATGTCGCTCTCATGCTGAGTGATGTGCTTATCTGAGGGAAGTCACCTATAATCGGTTGCAGGGGCTGACCTTGGACCCTCATGGAGGAATGCTCATCTTGCTCATTGTGCAGCAGGGAAGTCCTAACAAAGAAAGCTATGATTTGCTACAAAGCGCTGTCAGAACACTGGCAAGCTCCATTTCCTTGCTCCTTTGACAAGAAGTTATTCTCCACGGGTACAAGGTCACCCTGCGTGGCAGTTTCTGAACTCTTGGTGTCTGGACTCCTGTAAGATGATAGGTTATGTGTCTCCTCTTGCCTAGTGTGACTGTTCCGTGTAAACTGACCCATACCCACTATGAAAGCTCTTTCTGCTGTGCAATAAAGCAGATGCAGTTCTCTGAAACTGTCTCCAGAGGAGTGTGTCTGCACCGTCAAGCTCCCCACAGTCGATGCTGAAGGGTAGGCCCCTCAGCAATAATCTATCACAGCAGAAGCCATGCTGTGTGAATTCCAAGGAGAGGTCCTAGCAGTTCACGGGGCTGCCGCTTTGTTCACTTTGCTAGTCAAGAGGCAGTTTCTGTGGCTCCCTTAGAGTCTGCTTCTCCGTTATGCTGATGCCCTCTCTGTGTACCTGTGTTTGTGTGTACTTCAGAGGTAGAGCTGTGCTCTTTCCTCCCTCATTGATTCAAGGATCCCTTTTTGACTTGGGAAATTAAACCCCACCTGGTTTAAAAACCTCACCTATTTGTTTCTCAAGGGACACAACCCGCTTTTACAAATCATTTTCTGAATCCTCTGCATCCCAGAGAATCCACCTTCTCCAAGATGAGATTCTAACAAATTTTACCTATGTGAATTGTGGACCAAACACCACAGGTCCCTGGAACAGGGAGACTGCTGTATTTTGTTGTGTTACTATATTGTTTTACACTGAGAATATTTCCAGGGATTCTCTTTATTGTGATGGAGATTTACGTGCTCATTGAAAATTACCAACGTGTATGGAGGACATGGAGTGGGTGGCACAAACTCTCCTTCTCTACTTCTGGACTCTAGAGGTGGCCAGGCTAGGTCTTATGTCTCCTTCCAGAGATTTTTTCCCCCCATTTGAAAATGGGGACCTGGTAGACACACTCTACTGTGAACTTGTTTTTCTCACTTCATGTATGCATGTGCTTCTTTGGACATCAGCACACAGAACCCGATGAAGTTTTCAATAAATGCAGGGTAGTCCGTTGACTACACTCACCCCACAGTTCATTCAGAGGGTGGGCCCCTGTTGGTAGAGGGTTATGCTGATCCTTTTTAGAACTCACTGGCAAGTGAGGCAGGCCAGACACTGTAGCAGGAGGATGGCAGTGATCTGAGCATACAAGTGCCACCTTGCGCTGCTGTGAATGCACTTCAAAAGGGACAGCTGAACACAGTCTGCTTGTGTTTAGCTGAGGAAAGTAAACCACACCAGACCCAGGATGAATAGTTTTCCCAAGTTTGGAGTGTTGAAAATGGAAACTCAGATACACATCAAACTTGATTAATGAGATTTTGAACATTTTTTGTTTATACTTGTGTAAAAAACCCATGAAAGGCCCCTCCTGATGTCCTGATGTTTAACCCGACTTATTTTCTGTTTTACCATATTAGCTTACACTCCCATATATGCGCTGGACACACATTATGTGATATAAAACATTTAATGCAAATGGAAAACAAATGAAATGTCTAGCCCACGAGGCAAAAATCCCACGCCCCTCCCCCAGTTATGCTGTATCCAGCGTGTTACTGTGTACCTACCCTAATACTTTAATATTTCAAAACTGCCAGTTTTTACAGACATTGGGTCATGATATGTCCTCTGACCTGCAACGTTGCTTGCTGCTGTCTTGTGATACCTATGTGTCTATCTTTGCCCCCTGGCACAACTAAACCCAGCACATGGCTCCAGCGGCTTCTGTGTAATCCATCATGGATTCCCCACAATTTATCCAGACACATCCTGCTGCTAGACATTCCAGTCATTCATGCTTTATAGTTGATGGTCCAGTGTGGCCTACAGGTTGGCATTCTAGGGGTGTGACAAAGAGATCTGACTGAAAAATGTCACCTCAGGCTGCCTAAATACTATTTTTAAAATGAGAAGATGAATATAATCTCATTCTTTTTAAAAAAGTAAATAATAAGTATATACATTAAATACTTTAAAATACATTAAATAAATATTAAATCATATCAATCAATGATTGAATAAAGAAATGAAAGTCCCTTTTGGTTGTAACCTAGCAGACCCTACTCGTCAAGTTAAATTCCATTTTATGTAAAAACCACGTATACTATGTTTCAACAAAGAACTAAAACAGCGTTTTGTTTTAAAAGGTAACAAAATTAATGAAGAGATAAAAAGAGGATTGTTGCCAATTATGCAAAAACAATTACGATGCAAATACCAAAAATCTGAAAAAGTCTACATGTGTCACATCCAGGTACTCTGGTCTGTGTTGCCAGTTTGTAAGTGTAGATCTGTGAGGTGAAGATCTCAGGCTGAAGCTAATGTGATGCTCCCCAAGCACTTTGGGGGCTCAGGTTCAGTCTAACTGCAGTAATCCTCTGTTGTGGTCTTTCTTGAACACACGTTGCAGGTGCAAAGTGATCCAAGTCACTAAGAGCTCAGGCTCCTTTGGTGAGTCTGCCTCAACAGAATCATATTCTGGTGATGATAGCTTTTCCCTCTAAACATCTACCTCGCACAAGTGTAGGATTTTTTAGATTTCTTTTTCTATGTTGTTTTAAGTGATGGGTTTTAAATGATGGGTTTGTTTTAGAAGCTATAAAGTAACAGGCCTCAAACAGTAAGTTTCACAGCCATTCCCTGATGAAATCTGCACAAAAGGAAATAGTGTGCATGTAAGTATGCATACAAACCACAGCCTTCAGTGCTGCCCCCCACTCTGACCTGCAACACGCAGCCTTACAAGGCCACAAAGCAGGGGCCAGACTATGCATAGGGAGAACCAGGTTGCACCTTCATGGAAGCCAGCTCTGCTTTGGATTATTTAGTTCTTCCCGTTTCCTCAGCTTCAATAACCTTCTTTCAGATTCATCTCTGCAGTTTTTTTTCTCATAACACATTGCTCTAAGAACTGACCCTGGCAGATGTCAAAGGGAAACCTGAAAAGATATAGCAGGGAAACGTAAGGCCTTCCTTCTGTCCATCTGGAACCATCTTTGCTTAGTATAGCTTAATATGTAAATATAACTATCACTTAACAACATTAGGAAGAGTAATGCCAATCATTCCTACCAAATTGGCCTCTCTTTAGAGGAGACACTAATTCACCCACTGTTTGCTTCCTCCAACTCCAAAACCCTGACTGATGATGGGTATCTCTCCATTCCTACTCAGCATAGCATCGTCCAACTGAATCCTGAAAATAAGAAGCACCATCTTTCCAAGTTGGAAATGTGAGCACTCCTAGAATTTTACAATATTGGAATTATACAATTGAATTTTTTTCTAATTCTTTAATACTTTTGCTTCTCCAATATACAGTAAACTTTGTAAAGTCAAGGACCTTGTGTGTTCTGCTCATATTGTATTTCTAGTGCCTGATACACATGGTAGGTACTCAGCAATAATTATGGATGGAGAGATTTTGAGAACTTTCTAACACAGATGGATACCTACCCAAATGCTGATTTTCACCAGGTGCAGTGGCACACGCCTGTAATCCCAGCAGCTCAAGAGGCTGAGGCAGGAGAATCTCAAGTTCAAAGCCAGCCTCTGCAACTTAGCAAGGCCCTAAGCAACTTATTGAGACCCTGTCTCAAAATCAAAAATAAAAAAAGGGCTGAGAATGTTACTCAGTAGTAAAGCATCCCTGGGTTCAATTCCTGGTACCAAAAAAAATGTTGATTTTTCAGTAGAGAGAGCCTTTCTCCATTAAACTAAATCCATGAAGTCAAGCTATGAGTAAAAGAAAAATCAAACACTGTTGCTATTTTCCACATCTCTATTCCCTTTCTCCTTCCTTATAAGAGGGAAAACTGCAGGTTACTCCCATTTTCCACAGGGCCATGGTTTGAACTCTTCTATGGCATTGTTGAATTATATAAAAGAACTTACTGAGTTTAATATATTGGATTCTCTCCAAATAGGATACACTAACATCTACACTTTCTTCATTATACTCAATAAATTGTGAAAGTAGATAAGAATGCAAACTCCTTATATATAATAATAGTAATGATGTAAATAACTCCAATATTTATAAAGTTATTAAGTATGACTTTACAGCCTCTAACTTGGTCCTAAAAGCCATTCTATGAAGTGAGTGGGACAACTTTAACTATCTTACTTCAGGGAGGCAGAAACCAGGGCTCATTGGAGTATTGTTATTTGCTCAAAGTCTTGCAGGTCAAGAGGAAAATTATATACCTAGTGTTCATTTGAAATCTACTTTGCCTCATGGCAGATGGTAAACTCTAAGGCAATGCAGCATTAAGGACAGAGGAGAGTGATGAAAGTTGGGTAGTAATGAGTAGGTAGGAAAAGAGAACCTCCTTTAACATTTTCTTCTGAATATATGGAAGTGAGGATTTGGAAATGGATTCCTTTACAACTCCCATGCTGAATTCCTTCAGTCTCTGTGTACTCCCAGGCACAAGTAACCCTTGTCCTGAAGACCTAGCTGACGAAAGACTCCCCAGAAATTGCTCTTCAGACATCTCTAGAGGCCTCTCTGTGCCTCCAGTGCCAAGGCTGCTGCTGACCTACAGGGGTTGAGAAGCTGCAAATCTGAGAGATGAGGACCCACCTGTACTGTTAGAGGCAGTCCTCAACTCCTATGAGAACGTTGGGCAGGCCTCAGAAATCATGCTGAGTCTCCTTCATAGTGTCCATGGTGAAGTCTACCTCTAGGTTGCTGGATGGATCCTGCTCCTGCCTGGCTCCAGAATGAGGCAAGAGATAGAAATGCTCAGAGCAAGGCAAATCTCCCTGAAGAGAAGGAAGAGCTTATGTTTCCCTGCTATATCTTTTCAGGCTTCTGTGTGAATTCTGCCAGGGAAGTTCTTAGAGAGAGAGTGTGCTGGGCAGACTGAGTGACAAAGGGCCATCAGGCATATCTGATGGTTGGGGAGGCACAAGAGTTGCATCCTAGGTATTTGATTCAATTCCACCCCCAGATGCTGCCAGAGTCAATGAAGCCAACTTTGTGGTTGGTGACTGATGTGCCAGATGGTAAAGGTGTTGGGTCAAGAACATTTCCAGGGCTTCCTACCTAGGGAAACCGCAGAACTAGTGCAGACCCATCTACCAGAGTATGTGAAGGGCACCAAGAAAGTTGGCAATCCTAAAGACAGAAACAGGAGAGATTAGAAAGAGGCATAGAGAGCTTCAAAGTTAAGGGAACATGTGGAGATTTTGTACCTGCACTTAAAAATGTGCATATTTGTGAAATGGATGAGAACAAGGTGAAAATTAAGTTAATATTTAACCCTAAAGTCATTAGGCTCATCCAGCATTTAGCTTGCTACCCTATGCTTTATCATCTGAAAATGGGTAGAAAGAGGATGATTTCTCAATCATACAGGGCACAGGGACAAGAAGTACTTTGAGAGGACATGGCACTCCCTGTTAAAAGAGCAGCTCTTTCTTAAAGAGCTTGGAAATGGAGCCCCTGATGAGGAGACATCCTGATAGAAAGACAGGTTTGGCATCCTCTAAGAACAAAAACCCACACCACCCTAAGAATGGATTTATAAGAAGCAACCAAGAGACCACTTGCACCAGCCTCTAACATGGGGAATGTCACCAAAATAGGATCCTTATACTCCTATACTCCTGTTATTTACATTAGAATGGGGCATGAGGTAAAGAAGGAAAACCAGAATCACTCCCTTATGGAAACTGAGGGCCTCCCTAAGGAAAGCTTGTAGATGAATACATTCCTGTGGGTACAACCTGAATAGACAAACCCCCAAGTATGAAAGTTTATGCTCTATGAACTTTCTCTGAAGTGTCTGCTGCAGCCCTCATGTTAGTCGGTTCCTTCATGCCATTCCAAGTCTCATATGGAGATACCTAGAGCCTGAGAAGAAACATAAGAAAACCCTTCTTGGTGTTGCCTAGATCTTCATCTCCACTACCTCCCTAAATCCCAGCCCTGGAGCACAACTCACTTCCAGAAGCTGGCCTTGCCTCCTTCCCTCTCTCCTTTCCCTGCTAAAATCTGAGAAAACATGGTCCCTATGCAGCTCTCAACCATGGTTCCTTCCCTCTCCCCTCATATACTCATGATCTTTGATCTTGGGAGAGTTATCCCATTGTTCCTTCTTCCACAGCTATGTCCCTAGTCTGAACCCACAATGGTTTTAAGGAACACGGGGCACAGAGGAAGAAAAGGAAGGCAAAGAAGGAGAGTGCTCAGGAGGAGTGACTATGAACCACTGCTGATCCAGGGATAGGACTTTTATAGGGAGCCTTCAAATTAGAAGCAACTTCCTCCCCAAGTCATCATCATGCCCACCTACCTGCCATGTCTTGGTTTTCAAGGAATAAAGAGAGGAGGTAGCAAGGAATGCATTTAAATCTGTTGAGGAAAAACTAGATCATGACTCCATCTTGTTCCTTCTTCTCTCCCCAGCCATGCCTATCCACTGTCATTTCTTATGCCAATTCCCCTGGGAAAAACAGCAGAACACAGTAGCACTCACTGGGCCCTGTCCCTGGCACCTCATCCTTTCCTGTTTAATGGAAATGGTATTGGCAAAATGGCAGGAGTAGGCTTGGACTATGGCAGAGGGAACTGGAAAGTGAAGGAAGAAGAGGAGGAGGTGTGGGGGGGGGCTGGAAGTGACCCAAACAAGTCCATGGGCAGAAGTCATGTCACTATCAGCGGGGAAGGGGAAGGTGAAGACCTGGATCTGGTATGAACTACCCTCAACCCACAGATACGTTCTTATGCACCAGCCACAGCACAAACTGACATTCTGCTCCCTAAACCCTTGACTTCCAATCTCAGGCCTTACAAATGTACACCTGAGTGGAAAAGAATTGTTGTTCTCTGCTTTCCCATCCTCTCTTTGTTCAGCTCATCTTCTCCGGGAGCACAGAGACTGGTTCACACCTGGTTCAGGTGAGCTCCTGTCTCCTCAGTTTGGTCTGTGAAATGTGGGATCTCCTGTGGGATTTGGGGTTGGAGCATACACTTCTTTATTCTGTCCCCTAAATGAATACTGGGCACTTTTCCAGTCCCTGAGCTTTTGCATGCTGTCTTTCCACTGTGTCCTCAGTAAGGCCATGGAGTTCATGTCTCAGCCATATGCTGGAGAGGTAGTAGGCAGGTATGAGGTAGAATGACATCTCTCCCTTTATCCCATCCTGCCATTTCATTCCTTATTGTCCATTTCTCCAGATATGGGACTTTCCTTCTTTTTCTGAGATGGTGAAGGCTACATGAAAGAGTGAGGGATGAGTGGAAAATGGGGCCTGGAAGACTGTCAAAGGGCTGAAAGGGAATACTGGATATTGATGAGTTGACCATGATCTCTGACTTCTAAATTGTGTTACACAAATTTGGGATGAGAATGTACTTCTTCCTTCAGCCCTTCTATTCAAATGATGATGACTTCATTTCTCTTTCTCCCCAGACACATCTAAAGGCAATCATTTTCTGTCACTTTCCTTGAATAACTGATCTCTCAAACAGGACCCACATGTTACTTGCTTGTGACCCCCCCCCCTCCTGGGAATGGTGCCAGTGTACATAGGACCTGTAAGATGAACTTTGAAGCTAATAAGTATTATAACTGGGGCCAGCAGCTTAGTGGAAACAGAGAGCCCTCTTGCTGACCCACTTTTGGGGACTTGTTACCTGCTGGCTCCACTGACTCAGTGCTTCCTTGAATTTTTGAGTCAATCCTTTTTCTAAAAGCTACATTGATAAATGAATGTCCTTTGAATGGTGATGTGGTAACAGCTATCCAGAATGCAGACATGGGTTCACACAGAGAGTAGAGCTCTCTGCAAGAAGTGGGATTTCCCCTTCTTAGTTCAAAGGGTATAAGTTCAGTTAGTTCTACAAGGCACAGTCTCCAAGCTTTTAGAAATATAATGGGATCCTTCCCTTTCAGATCACTTCCTCCTCTTGGTTTAGCTCTTTCATTCTTTTTAGTGGTCATTTTATGATGTGGTCACCTCTTTCCTTTTTCATTTCAAATACAATTAGTTTGAGGATGCACCTAATGGCATAAATTCTGTCCACAAAATTTCCACCCCTTACCATCACCTCCCCTCCATTTTCAGGCATCTCAAGTTGAGAGTTTCTATTACATTTTGGTTCTGTTACTCATGAGCAGTGTATCTAGCTGAAATGAGACATTAGCTTATTGTTTAATGTTAACTAAAGAAGAACATCTCTAGAAGGGAATGCCATATGCCAGAAATGACCCTTCTATCACTAACAGACCTAAAAAAACTGAAAACAATGGAACACTTATTAAGCACACTTAAAAGCTGGAAAAGCAGACCAAGTTTATTTTCTAAATAACTAAATGAGAGATGAATGAAGAATGTTCCAAATGTTTACAGAACATCTGTTGTGTTACTCATTAGGCATGCTTTCATGTGTGTCTCATTTAATCCTCACAGGAACCCTGAGAGGTATAAATTTTCATCCCTATTTTGTAAACTGGAAAAAGACTCAGAAAGGTCTCTTGGAGGAAAAAAATGTGGAAAGCATCTATTTCAAAGAAGTCAATGTTGGCCATTTCTGGGTAGTTTGATATAAAAGGAGCTTTGTTTAATGCTTAAATTTCATATGAAACATTTCATTTTTATTAGAAAGTAAAATTGCATGAAATTTATTAGAAAGTAAAATTGCATGAAATTGTAAATAAAGGTTGGGCATGGTGGCAAACAAAACACAGGCTGCTAAGGCAGGAGGCCAGCCTGGGCAACTTAGTGTGACCCAGTCCTTTGAATGGTGATGTGATAACAGCTATCCAGGATGCAGACATGAATTCACACAGAGAGTGGAGAGCTGGGGATGTAGCTCAATGGTAGAGTGCCAAGTTTGAGGCCAGTGTGGGTAACTTAGTGGGATGATGTCTTAAGAAGAAAACAGAAAGTACTGTGGATGTACCCCAGTGGTATACTGTTCCTGTGTCCAATCCCCAGTACTGGGGAAGGGGAGAAATACTAAATAAATAAACTGAAGCCTTGGCCAACATCACAATCCAGGCTCTGACACAGATAAAAATCCATGAATTCCATTTCCTTTGATATTACATTTTCTTTTTTGTTATTTTGTGGGGTGAAGTACTGGATATTAAATCCAGGGCCTTGTGCATACTAGGCAACTCTGTACTACTCATCTATATCCTCAGCCTTCACATTATATTATGTTATGAGATAATCACTTAAACCAGTGGAGAAAAAAGAAAAACTACATCAGAAAACAGTTTGCATCTAGCTTGGCTCTGACTGGTACCATAACTCTAAGCCACACACCTTACTTTTCTTGGATATTTCTGGATGTTCCCTCCTGGTGTCAGATGTGCACCAAGGTAGAGAGGCTACAGACTCTCCTTGCCATTATCAGTAAAATAATGCTCAGACCTTCCTGTAGAGCATTCAAGTGTATAGAGTTAAGGCTGCGTAAGCTATAAAAATGAAACTTCAATAGGCCTAGAACAATATGGCACTGACTTGAAAACCTCCAGAGTACATGATCAAAAGCAAAAAATCAATTAACCACTGCTCTATTCTTTATACAAATAGATAGATATTTGGATGAGGGCCCAGACTGCCTCTATCATCACTTCAGACTATATGACTGTGTTGAAAGGCAAAGGTAGAGTTCAAGTGCTTGCAAGGACCCTAGGTCTGTTTTGGCCTTCAGGCCTTTCCTTGTTGCTTGGAATTCAATAACAAAAGACATTGCAGTGGTGGAAACTCTGGAAAAAGACAACTAGAACAGAAGCACTTTACCCAGGACAAGCACTGAATCCTCTCTTGCTGTTACAAAGTTCTCCTTAAAATAAAAAAACTATTGAAGTTCTCCTGAACCCTAGGCTTGGTTGTTCATGGAGACAGAATCACAACTATAAACTGTCCATAGTTCAGAATTCCTCTCTGAGTTACCTTCAGGAGGCCTAGAATACTCTTATTTTCCATTTCTCCTGAGAAAGAATGAAGAATGACAGTAGGACTTGTGACTAGCATGCATTTGCTTAACACCTGATACCTAAAGACTTTGTCATTGAGAGTGAATAAGCTCTGAATAATTAGATAAATGAATAGCTATTGATGTATCTGATACCTATATTTTCAATCTTTTATTTATAATGTACTCATTAGGTACCAGTCTTGTGCTAGGCACTGAAGATACAATGCTGAATAATAGAGATAGCTTAGATTCCTTTCTGTGATGCAGAACATAAACCTCTCCCAAACTTTCTGTTGATAATCGGTTTCCTATCATTGGATGTCTCATAATTTTGTATTCCTTTATCATTTCTGTTATTCCATATAGTCACTTTTTTTCAGACTGGAGATACTGAACATGCTTCCCTACTCCTATGGAGTTTTTGGTGTCTAAGAAGGCTGGAACGTCTGCTAAAGTTTCTCCTGCACATGCTACAAGTATAAGGCTGCTCACCTGTGTGAGTTCTCTGGTGTTTAATAAGGTGAGAGTTCTGAATAAATCTTTTTCCACATTCTTGACATTTAAAAGGCTTCTCTCCTGTGTGAATTCGTTGGTGTGTGTGTAGATTTGTGTTGTGACTGAAGCTTTTCCCACACCATGAACATCTATATGGTTTTATTCCTTGATGTGCCATGAAGTGCTTATTGAGATCTGAACTCCATCTAAACCTCCTATCACATTGTTGACATTTATAGGGCTTCTCTTCAGTGTGAATTCTCTGGTGCTTAATAAGATCAGAGCTAACTCTGAAGCTTTTCCCACATTCCTGACATTTAAAAGGTTTCTCTCCTGTGTATCCTTTCCTGTGAAGATCCATATGTTTTGGAAGCTCTTGTTTGCAAGTTGAAAGTTTCTTTCTTTTCTTCCTTGGTAAAGCTCGACCCTGTTTCTGTACCCTGTATATATCATCATGATTTTCCTTGCCCATTGTTTTCTGGACAACTTTCACTCTGGTCTTCTTTGATACTTTGCATCCTGGTGCTTGTATTTCTGATGGAGAAACAGATTTAAGCTGATCATTTCCAGTGCCATTTTTGAGCTTTAACCCTGTTAGAATAAATAGAAGAATCAGCCATCTGGTTCCCAGAGCAAAAACTACAGGATTGGAGAGAAAAGTCAATGATGATTGCTATTAAGATGTACAGAAACAAGTGATTTCTGGTCCAATCTGAACAAAATTATACAGATCCATTTCTCCCCAATCCTCCCTGCAAACAACAAACCCATTAAATAATGTAAGAAACAACCAAAAGAGAATTCTAAAAAGTATTAAGAAGGGAATAGGGAAATACTGGGAAATAAAATCTACCAAATTATGCTGTGTCCACGTATGAATATACCACAATGAATTCCTCACTTAGAGATAACATAATAATATAATTACAGCACAATGATTAAAATAATAATGAGTAGAGCAAATGGATCCAGGGAAGGAAAAGGTGGGAAGGGATGGCAATGAGGAATGAGACTGATCAAATTGTGTTATGTGTATGTACACATATGGCATAATGAATCCCACTATCATGTAAAATTATAATACACCAATTTAAAAAAATGTTAAGAAGAAGGCAAATTGGTTTGGAGTCCAGGGATAGAAGAATAGCATAGTAGAGAGTCTTATATCCCAGCAGAAGAAAGTTACTCAGATCCAGGGCTTTCCAATCCCTATAATATCAATAGAAAGTTGCATGAATGGAAATCCTTCTTACAATATCAGAGAAACAAGACAAAATTGGCCAAGAGGATTAGCCTGGGATTTATCCATAGTAAGTAGCCAAGACAGATACCTGCCTTCCATGCTGGGGTAGAGACTTTCCCCAACCTCAGTGAGAGATTCCAAGGTGAATGGACAGGATTGGCAAAAGAGACCCAGCCCCATCAAGGGAAAGGAACAGAAGCTTTTTAAAATTCATACACATGAGACTCCCTCCCTTCAACAGAAGTTATGTGAAGAGGCAGAACTGGCAAAAGGGACTAAGCCACCAGCCACCTAGCCTAGGAAGCCTCTTCATCCCCATGAGTCTGAGTCTCCCCTTCCCCACTAGGAGATATCCTGCTCAAGGAAAATGTCTTCCACACCCTCAGTCAGCAATAGCTAGGATCCATGGGAGCCCCAACAGTACCACATAAACCAATGAGACCAATTAACATCATAAAGGCTCAGAAAATTAAACTGTTATTGGAAACATACCTCATAAAAGTAAGAAAGAACCTGTGTGCTAAAGTAAAACCCAGTGACTGCCTGCTAAAATAAAATATTTAAATAGGAACCAGACTCTTCTATCCTAATACACAAAATTATCTGTATACAATAAATAATCACTCATCAGGCCAAGAACAAAAAAATCACAACCTATATGAAAGGGAAGCCTGACAAAAATGTCATCAAACTAGAAAAGCAATAGGAAAATTTAAAAATATGGAAATGAAATACACTTTTAAACAATCCATGGTCCAAAGAGAAAGTCTCAAAGGAAATTTTTGAATACTGAAAGTTAAAAAAAATGAAATTAAAATATATCAAAATATATTAATTTTAGTTAAAGAAATGATCAGAAGAAAGTTGTATCCATAAGTGCTCATAATAGAAAAAAGGAAAGGTGGCCAGGCACAGTGGTACATGCCTGTGATCCCAGTGATTCGAAAGGATGAAGCAGGAAGACTGCAAATTTGAGGCCTGTCTGGGCAACTTAGTAAGACCCTGTCTCAAAATAAAAAAGGTTGGGATTGTAACTCAGTGGAAAAGTATTCCTGGGTTCAATCCCCAGTACAAAAAAAATGTATCTCAAATCGATAATCTAAGTTCCTACCTCAAAGAACTAAAACTAAAATAAACTCAAAGCAGGCTGAAAGGGAAAATAATAAAGGACAGAAACCAAAATAAAACTAAAAGCAAGCCCATTCTTAAAAAAAAATAGCTGGTAAACCTCTATAAAGACTGACAAAAAGAAAGAGAAGACACAAATCACCAATATCTTGAATGAAATAGTGTATTACTATATACTCTGTAAATAAGAAAGTAAGGGAATTCTATGAATTTTACATTCATGAATTTTAAGTTGGTTAAAATGGACTAATTCCTAAAAAAACTACAAATACCAGAATTCAAACAATATGAAATAGATCCTGAATGGTACTCTGACCATTAAAGACAAATGGAGCTCACAATTTAAAAGTCGTCCCCTCAAAAAATCTCCAAGTACAGATGGTGTCATTGGAGGATTCTACCAAACATTCAAAGAATTAACAACTATTTTATGTAATCTCTTCCAAAAAAGAGGAGGAAATACTACCCAACTCATTTTATAAGACGAGTATCACATTGATACTATAAACATTCAAAGATAATAGTAAAAAAGGAAACTATAGTCGCATTTCCCATGAACTTAAACACAAAAATTGTCAGCAAATATTGACTAACTGAATGCAGTAAGTCAATGAGATTGCAGTTAAGTTATGAGATTTATATACCATGACAAAGCCGGATTTATTGCAGGTATGCAAATCTGGTTCAACATATGAAAATCAATCCACATAATCCACCATTTCAACAAACTAAAGAAGAAAGATCATATGTACCTATCAACTGACACAGAAAAAGCATCTGACAAAATACCACATCCATTCATGATGAAAACAGTAGTAAAATTAGGAATTATATCAACTTGATAAAGAATATCAACAACAAAAAAAAAACAGTGCTAATATCTTAGGTAATGGTGAAAGACTGAATGTTTTCATGCTAAATTGGAAACAAGTCAAAGATGTTTCTCTTGCCACTCTAATTCAACATAGTACCAGAAGTTGAAGCTAATGCAATAAGCAAGAAAATAAAAGGAATTGTTCCATGAAAATGAAAAACTTATGCATGCACTTAACATGTAGAATATCTATACACTGAAAATTATAAAAAAGTGAGGAAAGAAATCAAAGACTTAAATAAATAGAGATATACTGTGTTCATGGATTGGGAGAATCAACACAATAAACATGACAATCCCTTTCAAACTAATATTACATTTAATGTAATTTCTGGCAAAACACAATTTACTTCAGACACAGTTCAACTTACTCTGTAATTTGCATGTAAAGGCAAAGGTCCTACAATAGGTAAGAGAATCTTGATGAAGAAATAAGTAGGACACTTTGCTGGATAGATATTAAGGCTTACAATACAGCTACAGTAATCAAGAGAGTGCAATATTTGCAGAAGGACAGATACAGAGCTCAGTGGAATAGAATGAACATAAACATGCCAGACAATTCAATGGAGGAAGGACAGTATTTTCGACAAATGATGCTGAAGTAATTAGACCTCCATTGGCAAGAAGAAAAATAAAAATGAACCTCAACCTAAAGCTCACACTTCATTCAAAACTAACTCAAGGCCGGACATGGTGGTGCACACATCTAGGGAGGCTGAGGCAGGAGGATCGAGAGTTCACAGCCAGCCTTAGCAACTTAATGAGGCCCTAAGTAACTCAGAGAGACCCTGTCTCTAAATAAAATATAAAAGGGCTGGTGATGTGGCTCAGTGGTTAAGCACCCCTGGGTTCAATCTCCAGTACCAAAAAAAAAAAAAAAAAAAAAACCAAGAAGAACTAACTCAAAAATAGATCATGGAGTTAAATGTAAAATATAACATTATTAAAGTTTTAGGAGGAAATCATGGGGATCTAGGGATAAGCTAGTCAGAATTCTAGACTTGATACAAAAACAATCTATAATAGGAAAAATTGGTCCTCATCAAAATTAAAAATCTTACTGAGGGCTGGGGATGTGGCTCAAGCGGTAGCGCACTCGCCTAGCATGCGTGCGGCCCGGGTTCGATCCTCAGCAGCACCACATACCAACAAAGATGTTGTGTCCGCCGAGAACTAAGAAAAAATAAATAAATGTTAAAATTCTCTCTTTCTCTCTCTGTCCCCCTCTCTCTCACTCTCTCTTTAAAAAAAAAAAATCTTACTGAGTGGAAACCCATGGGAAGAGGATAAAGACAATATATAGACTGGGATAAAATAATTGCAAATCATTGATCTGACAAACATTAGAATCTACACTATATAAAGAACTCCCCAAAGTCAACAGTTAATAAACAACCCATCTAAAATATGGCCAAAAGACATTGCACTGAAGAGTAAGAGATGACAAATAAGCACATGAGAAGATATCAAACAAACATCAGCAGCCATTAGGGAAACACAAATCAAAACCACTGTGAGATACCATTACACATATCAGAATGACTAAAATTTTAAAAATTATTGAGACTAAACACTGGCAAGGATGTAGAGAGAAACTGGATTACTCATATATTGTTGGTAGAAATGTAAAATGGTACAGACACTGAGGAAAACAGTTTGGCAGTTTCTTATAAATTTAAACATGCAATTACCATATGAAACAGCGATTCTACCCTTGAAGCATGTGTCCCAGATAAATGAACACTCTGGAGAAAAACCTATATAAGATAGTTATGTGGAATGCTACTCAGTGGTTAAAGAGAAATGAGCCATTGAGACATGTTAATAACTTAGACGAATTTCTAGGAAATTATTCTAAATGAAAAAATCTAATCCCCCAAAACCACATATTTCATGATTCCATTCATATAAGATTTTTCAAATGCCAAAATGTTAGGAATGTTCACAGATTAACAGTTGGAATGGATTAGTGGGGAATGGGATGGAAGTATATGTGATTATGCAAGGGCAATAGGAGGGAATTTTATGGTAAGGGAACTATCCAGTATGGTCGTGACTATAGTGGTGAATACATAAATCTACACGTGATAAAACTGTACAGAAATAATAGACACATACAACAATTAGAGTAAAATTTGGGAAATCTGCTTAAGATCAGTAGGTCACATCAATAGCAATAGTCTGATTGTGATATACTTTTGCAAAAGTTATCATTGCAGACACTGAGTAATGTATACACAGATTCTCTTTTATATTATATTTTAAACCTGCATGTGAATCTAAAATAACTACAATAAAAATTTCAATGAAAAATATAAGAGCAGAATCTTAAGATATTAAACCCCTATAAAGTTCCTACCAAAGAATACTTCTCTTCTTCCGATGAATATACTTACCTGTAGGAAATGCTCCAAGACTTTCCTTGTACTCTTGGAGAACTTCGATCTATGGTTCTTCTTGCTTTAAATAGATCACTTTAAAATACAATAATATTCTGAGAATAAAACCTTGAAGTCATGAACTGCCACCTTAATTCCTGACTATTTTCAGGAAGAGTGAATAACTCTTTTTTTATAACTTTTTATTTCAAATGTTTAAGTGGGCAGAATTTTGGATCCAATATCATCTTTACATTCTACTATGGATGTGGGAAGAAATGCAGTGAGGAAACTAGGAACTTAACCTAAGGAAGACAGAGGCAAATGATGTGGGGAATAGGAATCTAGTGTTATTGAAGGTAGACTTGGTTAGAGGTGACAGTGGCTCCAACTAGGGTGGTAAGAGTGGAAGAGTGTGAGACATGGTTGGATTCAGGATACATTTGAAGACAGAGCAAAGAGGACTTGTTGCTTGACTGGCTGTAGAATATAACAGAAAGACTGGAATAAAGAGTGACTAAGAGGGACTGGGGTTGTGGCTCAGTGCAGAGTGCTTGCCTAGCATGCATGAGGCACTGAGTTCGATTGTCAGCACCACATAAAAAAATAAACAAATGAAATAAAGGCATTCTATTCATCTATAACTATTAAAAAAAACTTTTTAAAAAGTGTGACCGAGAGATTTCTGGCCTGAGCAGTTGAATAAATAGTGATGCCCATTACTAAGAAGGGAATGATATGGTTTATGGGGTAAGGGCCTTATCAACAGATCGATAATTCTACTTAGAATATGGAAGTGCCTTGGGCTGGGGGTTGTGGTTCAGTGGTAGAGTGCTCAATGGCACACATGAGGCACTGGGTTCTATCCTCAGCACCATACAAAAATAAAGTAAATTTACTGTGTCCATCTACAACTAAAGAACAAAAAAAGAATACAGAAGTGCCTTTCTTCCACACCATCAAATTCAAACAATAAGGTGCTGGAACACAAGGGCTCTCTCAAAGGGATGTAGTTTCCAAAAACTGAGGACATATTTTTCAACTTGTGTACAAAGAGAAAAAAATCTTTACCTAGAGAGATGACAGTCTCATAGTTATCCTGCATGACATCATTGTAGAGGGTCTTCTGAGAAGGGTCCAAAAATTGCCATTCTTCCTCAGAAAAATACACAGCCACATCTTCAAATGTCAACAAACTCTAAAGAAGAGAACAGGTTTTGGTTGAATACTTGCCACTGGAGAAGCTATCCTACTACCCATCTCTGAATTACATAGTAGGGCAGGTGCTGAAGAAGTTAGCAGTACAAGATTTAGGGGGTGGTGGGAGTGAGATGGCAGAAAGGAAGGAGCCAAGCAGATCCGTAAACAGCCTGGGAGATACCCAATTCCCATTCCCATTGTGCCAAGCCCAGTTACCTGGAGAACATTTGGGGCTAACACACTGCAGAATACCTGCTGGGAATACCTTAGGTTAATGGGTTGTAGGCAGCAGGAAAAAGTGAGATGAGTCTGCCTGAGAAAGCTGGAAAGTGCAGCTCACCTGGGACTCAGGCCAGATGAGCTCTGATGCCATCTTCCAGTCTTTGATGCTTTTCTGCTCAGAAAGGGCTAAAATCTGTGGAGTATGCACAGCTGTGGGTGGAAAAGAGCCAGAGAAAATTTCTCTCTTTCCTGTTTACAAACATCATGAGCTGATTCTAAAATACAGAATGTTGGGACACTTTCAAGAAAGATGGATCACTGTGAGAAGCATTGTGTGTGATGTCCAGAGTTGTCATCTCATGGGAAATAGCAATCAGATATCCACCCTTCATAGAACCAGTTCCTCAGATCACTATTTCTCCAGATTTCATGGGATAAATTAATAAAAGGTAATCTAGTAAGTAGATTAAATCTTTTAAAATATTTTTTAGTTATAGTTGGACACAATACCTTTATTTTTTATTTATTTTTATGTGATGCTGAGGATGGAACCCAGCACCTCACACATGCTAGGCAAGTACTCTACTGCTAAGCCACAACCTCAGCCTTAGATTAAATCTTATAAAACAAATTGTTCACCTAACTGAGCAAGAATTAGAGACATTTGAATACAAAGTACAAAGGTCCCCTGGTGTACAGTAGGAAACGTTGGAGATTTTTATTTCTTTCTTGGTGTCATTTTCTTCACATTCTAAGCCCATTTTGGATCCCAATTTCTCCTGCAACTTATAAGGGTATAATGGTCCCACTTGTCCCTGTTTTGTCATCTTCTTTCTTCTCAGATTTCTAATACAGACTGTGGTGTGAATATAAGAGTTCTGTGGTTTGAAAATCTCTGCACCTCAGGCCAATTCCCACCTTCACCCACCTTTTGCACTCCCACCTGGGAAACCATAACTGGCAAGGCACAGCTGGGCACCTGGAAAATTCTCACAAATTCTAGCTAAACCAATTACTATCACAGCTCCCAGAAGGAAATAATTATTATGAAGCACCTCACCTCTTTTATATACAGGCTGGGTTTCTTTGTGAGTATGCCAGCCCAGCAGTTCTTGAAGTACCTGGTATATATTGCAACATTCTTTCTGGAACACACCCATTGCTTGGGGCTCTGCTGGCTTCCACCTGAAGCCTGGGGCCACTGCTGTTCCTCCCAAGAGCACTGTCTCCTTTCCCAGCTCATGGGCTGTGACCTAGAAATAATCCCCATCCTCATTAGCACAGAACTCACTTTGAGTTTGGTGGTAGAGGAGGAGGGAGGCACTAGAATAGAGAGAGCACAGATTTGGGGAGTGTGTGATATTAAAAGAAGTAATACAAAGGATGAAGAGAAAATGTGTTGCTATGTTCTTATGAAGAAGTATACACAGAATCTAAGAAAATTATGATAAAATGAAAAAAGCTGTACCTACTTCCAGTTTCCCCTCCTTCATGCCAAGAGTCCCTACCCTGTGTACCCAGACACAGTTCAAGTCATTAGCGGGGTTAGGTGGGGTGGCTGTTCTCACATTGCCTTCATTAGCTTGCTTTTTTGACTTGGATCCCTGCCTTAGTGGATTTCAATCTTCAAATTTTTTCCCAAAGATAAAGATTTGAATTAACAAGTATTTATCTTGTCAGTCAGATCTTTCAATCTTCCTATAGACAAGGAAGGATTTCATGGTGAAAGGAGATCCAATGAAAGGGAAAACGAGGGAAGAGATTGGCTCCAACCTCCCTCCACATGATTTGGTTGCAGTAAGATACCAAAAATACGCTCTGCCCTACCTATATCCCTCCAGGTACTTTGCTATGTATAGGAAGTGTGCTGTCATCTCCCAAAGACATACCTTGATTCTCCACTCTCAAGCAGGTCAAACACATGTGGTCCCACTAAGAGAGGATTCTTTTTTCCCAGCACAGAGGTATGTGTTCCCAGTAGAAGACACTGCCCCTCATCATCCCAATTCCCTCCACTTCTCTATTGGCATTTTCTTCTTTCCATTTTTGTTTCCTTTTTTGCTTTCCATTTCTTCCCTCAATTTGATATCTCCCCAGAGTTACTTGATTTTGATTTTTGTTTGCTACCCTTTCTCTCCTTTGGTTTCTATAAGTGCTATCCACTTTTTGGAATGTTTCCCCTTTCCCAACTATTTCTTGTCTTTTATTTTGATTTCTAAGCACTTGAGTCTTATCTCCTTGGCCATGCCAAACTAGGCTCACTATCCCCCAATTTATCCTGGCCCTAAAGAAGGAAAAGTGCATTTTCCCCTCTAAGGCCAGAAAAGACTCTGCCAGGAACTCTGAAACCTATTGACTGACTATTGCTGCATGACTGTGACTTCAGTTCCACACAAGAGAAGTGTGACTTCATCCATCTCATTCCCTGATAACGCCCACCCACACATATCCACCTTTATCCTATTTTAATGCACATATAAGGAATCTTTCTTCTCACCTCATTCTTTGTTCCACCAGGTTCTCTCTGCAAGCGTTCTACCAGGACCACAGCCTGTCTAACATTCTGTGGATGATGCTTCTGTACCCAGTTCTGGATGTCCCTGGGAAGAACGGTCAGGAACTGTTCTAGCACCAGCAGTTCCAGGATCTGCTCTTTTGAGTGGGTCTCTGGCCTCAGCCACTGATTGCATAATTTCTGAAGTTGGTTAACAGCTTCTAGTGGCCCAGGTGCTTCAAGATAACAAAAGCTCCTGAAGCGCTGGCGGGCACTCTCAGGATGAAGGCTTTCTATTTGTGGGCTGTATTTCTCCCTCTGACTGGAGCCTTCTTGCACAGCTTCTTCAGTCTCCCAGAACATAGCCCCCATGTGGGGGTTCAAGCACGCATCTACATTCAGCTCACTCATCATCATTTGCTCTAGAAACAGTTTTATTCCTGTGTGTGGAACTGACAGTTCCCTGGTGCCATTTCTGACAACTGAGGCCCCATCAGGCTTGGTACAAAACCAATGTACAGATCTTCTTCCTAAGAGCACTTGAGGGAGAGCAGAAAAAAAGTACATGTCAAAAAGAAAGCCACATGACACATATTCAATCGCTAATTACTATCAGAGAAAAATGAAATTCCTTACCCTCCTCCTTTAAAATCAACTGCCAAGTATTAGAACATTCATGATCACAGGTTACTTTAAGAAGTATGTTTTTCTTCTTTGTTACTCAACTTTGAAACTAAGCACAGTTCACAGAAGAAAAATGTCCAACAATGTCTTCCTCCCCCATTCCTGCTTTTTGGTTGTTCTTTTTATTTTTTTCTTTCCATTTGAGAAAGGTTGGTGGGTAAGAAAACAGGCACCCTTGGGCCCAAAGCAGCTTTGAAATTATCCAATACTTAATCTGTGTGCTTCCTGTTACACCTTCTCAATTAGAGCATATTTGAGCTTTTCCAAATTTTAACAGATCATCCCAGTCTTTCGGCTCTAGTCAGTACAAAAATAACTTCTATGCTGCTTCATCTTTTTGTGAAGACTGAAGCCTTTACTTCATGGACCATTTGCTATTCTCATTCCACTGTATTAATACTGATAGAAAAACAGAGATTGGAGGTATGATTAGGAAAAAAGTAACCTTATTCTGCTCAGCAAATGTTCTCCCACTAAGCAACCAGATTAAATTTGGGGACAGCTGCACTTCTTTGGAAGATTTATGAAGGGCATGTGGAGATTTGTACCTGTCTTTTATTTCTTGTGCTTACTTTAACTGGAAAAAAAACTTACAGCTGGCCTTTGTTTATAATATATCCAAATGCCAGGTAGAAAGAGACAGAAAGAAACAGAAAGGGGGGTAGGAAGAGAGGGAGGGAGGGAGGATGGAAGGGAGAGAAAGAGGGGGAACGAAGGGAGACCTGGAAGGAAGGGAGGGAAGGAAGGATGAATGCATTAAGGTTGTTATAGACAGGGAGGATCTGAGTAAGAGTAACCTTTCTCCTGACTTTGCAGTTCCTCAGGAAATGACTTTCCCTATCCTCAAGTCTGAGGATAGAATTGACAATCTGATCAGCAGTGACAGTGAAAAAATTCTTTTCAGAATGTCATGGGTATTCAAAGAAATGGTTGGTTCCTTGCTGTCCAGGCAGGCTCAGGAGATACAGGGACACTTCCTAGATTTTTGTGTCAACAGAATCCAGTGTCTTTGGGGCTGAAATGGCCCCTTCTCTAGCGTTATGTTCATAAGCTAGTGGAAATCCGGAATTTTTGCTAGGTACAGTGGTGGACACAACTGCCCCCAGTCCCCACCACCAATTTGCTGCACCTTATGGAGAGACCACAGGGATGCCGGTAGGCACTCTGCATGTGAGTAGTCTGAGTGTATTTCACCAGCATCTCTGGGTTATATTTGTACATTGGGTATAAAGAGATTGCTTCTTGAGATTAAAAGTGGCCGTGCAGATGACAAGTCCCGCCCGCTCTCCCGCGGATCTGCCGCCTGGCAACGAAGCCACCGCATACTGAAAGACGCAGTCCCATCCCCGCCCCCACTCGCCGCCACGCAGCAACCCCAACGGCTGCAAAAGGCAGGAGCGACCGCTGTCTCTCGGGGGCTCGCCAACCGAATCCAAAGGGTAGATTTGTTTCTCCGTTACCTCCAGTCACCTCTGGGCTTCGGTGGCGGCCACTTTCCTTTTCCTCAGTTCCACTATAAAGTCTCCACGCCTCCCCGCCGCTCTGTAGAGCGGAACTCCACTCGCGCGCCACTCGGGGAGGCCAGGTAAAGAAAACGCGTGATGCCCGGCGAGAGAAGCTCCAAGGCCTCTGGGGAGCAGGGGCCTTGAAAAAGCAGACACCCACCCAGTCTCTCCACCTCCCCAACACCGCACCCCAACTTCCTATTTCTTGGGTCTCGGATCTGTGGTCTGAACCCTAACCGGAAAAGGAAATATGCGCTTCCGGTAACTGCGTTGACAGCCACGCCCAGTCATCTTCCCACCTCTACCTGTGAAGTGTCTTCCTAGCCAACTCAGGAACTGTCCCTCGAGTCCTTGCCATCCTGAAGGATCCTGCTTCCAGCTCCAGTTTTGCACTGGGATTAATGACACCGAGTCTCCAGGTCTACTGCAAGTCTACGATAGCCCCGCAAACCGTCAGTTACCTTGAAGCGAAGTAGCCTACTGACTTCTGGTGCCAAGGTTTCCTGTCCCCAATTTGCAGTGTTGCGAATCCACGTTGTTTCTGCTGGCTTCCCAGCAACAGGTAGCCCTTTCTACAGAGGACCACGTAAAGCTCACATAGGTGGGGACACCTGTACACCCTGCTACAAGCACCTTGCCGTGGGCCTTCCTGAGTCCCGGAGAGTTAGAGCTGTCCTCACTAAACTTGTCAGCCGCCTCCAAGAGTAAAGCAGTTTGGTCCTTGTAGGGCCCCTCACTAGATCCGGAACAACATTTCCTTACATTTTTAAAACAGTTTTCTGGTTTGTTAGCAAGTCCTTACCCACAATTATCTTGCTTTATTCTTATTAGGTACATTTTAACCTTTTGAAGTAGGTTTTATTTACATTTCTCTTTTACATATAAAGAAATTAAGAAGCTTGGGTTGTAGCTCAGTGGTAGAATTTTTGCATGAGGCTCTGGTTTTAATCCCCAATGCCACAAAAAAAAAAAAAAAAGACAAAAGAAGGAAGAAAGAAAATGAAAAGTATGACATTACTTCCTAAGGATTGCAGGGATTACTAGTGGCAGATTTAAGACAGGAGTTTAGGTCTCCTGTTGCCATATCCTATGCATTTTCTACTTTTTATGCTTCCCTGAAGGACAGGGGTCTTATTTTCATCTAGTATCTCTCCGTAAATTGTTATCTCTAGCAGTGCTTAGCAGAGTCCTCTGGGTAAGAGGGGTATTCTATAAATATTTACTGAGTCCTCTTCCAAAGAACCTGATTATATCAGATCATCAGTATTCTCTAAATTCTCAGTGTTTACCAAGTGTTGAACCATTTGCCCAGAAATGGTCCCTGTGAATCAAAAAGAGAATCTGTGTTAAGTCAGTAGTACAAAAGGGGATGAAACTGACATCTTTAGGAAGTCATTGTGAGAAACTACTCAGACAAAAGATACCAGCCCAGGAGAAAAAGAAACAAAGAGCACCTCTTTGGCTTTTTACATGCAAATGAAGATGAGACTCTAAGTAAGTTAAAATCAATGGTCCTTTGAAAAAAGAAGCTGCCTGCAAGGTGTGGTGGCACTCTCCTCTAATCCTAGTGGCTCCAGAGGCTGAGGCAAGAGGATCCAGAGCTTAAAGCCAGCCTCAGCCATTTAGGGTGGCCCCAAGCAACTTAGTGAGACCCTGTCTCAAAATTTAAGAAATTAAAAGGGCTGGGGATGTGGCTCAGTGGTTACATGACCCTAGGTTCAAACTCCAGTACAAAAAAAAAAAAATGTTGCCCAAAAGTGTGCAAGTGAACACTGTGTCATCTGTGAAATTTAAAGTTAATAAAGATGTAGGGCTCACAAGAAAATCATTTTTAGAATGAGTCTTTCAAAACTATGTTCTTGTGCTTGCTTCAACAGCACATTTACAAAAATTGGAATGATACACAAAAGATCAACATGGCCCTTGCATAAATATCACATACAACTGAGTGAAACTATCTATATAAATACAATAAAAACTATGTTCCTGACATCATACATTTTCTTTTTTTAGATTTTATGTTTTAGTTGTAGTTGGACACAACATCTTTATTTCACTTGTTTATTTTTATGTGGTGCTGAGGATAGAACCCAGAGTCTCGCACGTGTGAGGCGAGTGCTCTATCGCTGAGCGCTCTATCGCTGAGCCTCAACCCCAGCCTCACAACATGCATTTTCATTACAATGTTTCATTACTCAATAAAGAGGAAGTTAGGACACTTTTATTCTGCATAATTCCCACACAACCCTTTGACTAAATCACTAGCCAGTGAGGATGGTCAAATAAAAGGCATTTTCTGGGTTTGGTGATATAGCTTAGTGATAGAACACCTTTAACATGTGCAATATCCTTGGTTTGGTCCCCAGAAAACCACACACACAGATATTTTCTTTCCTCTAAATATGTCAACCTTGGGTCACCCAATCAATCAAAGTGTGATCTTGAGCTACAAACAACTTTGTAGGTGGAAGTAACTTGAAGGGAATATTATAATTTTGAATAAGATCATGATGAGCAAAATGAGAAAAAGCAGTTTCCAAAATTAAAATCTACAAGAATGTTGTAATTTTTAACTAAGCAGAGTGAGAATAAACTAAACCAATAATTCTAGCAAATGTATAAGAATCTCTACTGAAAGGAACCTGAATATGCTCTTGAAGGTGTATTTTTAATCACTTTGTGTTGCTATAAAAATACCATCAACTCAATGGCTTAACCAACAAATATTCATTTCTTATGGTTCTGGAGGATGAAAGGCTTGACATACTTGGGTTCTTAGTGCTTGGTAGGTACCTTCTTCCTCACATGGCTTTTTTTTTTTTTTTGGTGTATGCATGAAGAGACACAAACATCTTATGCACACCTATAACCCCAGCAACTGATGAGGCTAAGGCAGAAGGATCTTAAGTTCATGGCCAGATTCAACAACTTGGCAAAACCCAGTCTTTTTTTTTTAAAAAGAGAGAGAAGAGAGAGAGAGAGAGAGTTTTTTAATATTTATTTTTCAGTTTTCGGAGGACACAACATCTTTGTTTGTATGTGGTGCTGAGGATCGAACCCGGGCCGCACGCATGCCAGGCGAGCGTGCTACCGCCTGAGCCACATCCCCAGCCCCAAAACCTAGTCTTAAAATAAAAAATAAAGAGCTTAGGATGTAGGTCAATGGTAAAGTGCCTCTGGGTTCAATCCTCAGTACCCCACAAAAAAGTGCCTGAAAGTTAGATTGAAGGCTGAAAAAAATGCTTAAAGGGTTGGGGATGTAGCTCAGTGGTACTGTACAGCACTTGCTTAGTATGTGTGAGACCCTCAGTTCCATCCCCATTACTGCCTAAAAAAGCTTTAAAACAAACAACATTTTCACTGATCTTGCTATTGGTGAGCTCCTGGGAAGAAAGAGAAGTTAAGTCTTTTATTGCTAATAAACTTGCTAATGGGTTTTCTTTTTCCTTTTCTTTCTTTCTTTCTTTTTTTTTTTTTTTTTTTTTGGTACTAGAGACTAAACCCAAGGGTACTTTACTACTGAGCTATATCCTCAGCCCTTTTATTTGAGGGGGTTGGTAACCAGGGATTGAAAACAGGGGCACTCTGCCACTAAGCCACATCTCCAGCCCTATTTTGTATTTTATTTAGAGACAGGGTCTTGCTGAGTTGCTTAGTGCCTTGCCATTGCTGAGGCTGGCTTTGAACTCACCATTTTCCTGTCTCAGCCTCTGAGCCACTGGGATTACAGGTATGTGCCACCATATCTGGCTTCTTCGGCCCTTTTTAAAATTTTATTTTGAGATAGGGTATCCCTAAGTTGCTGAAGCTGGCCTCAAATTGCAATCATCCTGCCTCAGCCACCCAAGTAGCTGGAATTATAGGCATACCCCATCATGCCTGGCCTAACTGGTTTTTCTGATAATACCTATCAAGATAGTTGTTTCAACCATTTTTGAAATATTAGATAAATTGCAACTCTTAAGGCAGGGTGGTGATTTTGCACATTGCAAAATCGTATATGTCGACATAGTGATTCAAAATGAATGCTTCTGAAAGGAGTGCTGCATCTAGATAGTGATTTGTAAAAGAGTTCTAAAAAATCAGTGATTTTGTGTTATAAAACTCCTTCCACATTCCCTGTCCCACCCTTGGCACTGACTACAGACTTTGCTCTCATTGTCATGCTTGGGATGCCATTTCACCTTTGCTTTGCATTTGCCATTGCATTTTACCTAACTTAAGCGTTCTGATGATTCTCTGTCCAGGTGTCTTTCTGCCATATTCCCATGCTACGTTTGCTACAAAGAGGTGTGGCTACTGTGCAGAGTCAATTCACATCTTCCAGGTTTCCTTTTGCACTTACTTAGACTTAGGGGCCAGGAATCCTTATTTCCCTGGTGCTGATCTCTCCCTTTCATGTGAAAGCCAATTGAAATATGTTCTTGTTTCTTTTATGGGAGGAAAAAAGCATAATTGTTAAAGTATTATATAATGTAAAAATAGAAATTTAAAAACTGAACTTATTCATCCCTTGCAGCAGCCTCATGGGACCCTGCAATAAGGAGCTTGAACCTGATATTTGAAATAAGACTACAAGACACTGGAAGTCATCAATCCTTCCATTCAATACCAGATTACTCACCGAAATCCCTGCCAGAGTTGTTTCACAGTGACTGAAGAGAGATCTTCAGCTGGTTTTATTTGCCTTCAACTGGCACAAATACAGGTATGCATCAGTCACTGTGCTGTTTTAAATGTGATGTTTTGTATAATATTATCTTATTAAAATGGAGATCAGCAATCCATGTGAAGTTTAGAAGAAGGGGAGCTAGATTAAGGATTAGGTGAAGTTTTCTATTAGAAAGCATTTTTAATGCTGGGCACAGTGGCACACACCTGTAATCCCAGCAGCTCAGGAAGCTGAGACAGGAGGATTTCGAGTTCAAAACCAACTCAGCAAAAGCAAGGTGCTAAGCAACTCAGAGAGACCCTGTCTCTAAATAAAATACAAAATACATCTAGGGATGTAGCCCAGTGATTGAGTGCTGCTGAATTCAATCCCTGATACCAAAAAAAAAAAAAAAAAGTATTTTTAGCCTAGGGGAAATCATCTAGCACTTCTCACTATTCCAGCTTCAAGGCATGAGGCCTCAAGTAGGAACAATATCAATCTGATAACATCTTACATGAGGTCAACACGAAGCATATTACATTTGTCACAGTGGTGGAGAGGGTTACAATCTTATGAGATTTACACACTATATAAATTGCCGCCCTGGCCAGAGAAAATGCTTAGTAATAACATTAATTTCACTCCACCCCTACATTTCATGGTATCAAAAAAACACATTCAGCCCTGCCCTGCTCTGACTTTAGTCCTGTTCTCATCTCTGGTGATTCTTTATCAATCTCTCTCTAAACCTCACCCCTCTCCCTCACCTGGTCATCCCAGTCCCTGTTGTGAACAAGACAGCAATTCAACAGGGATCTTCTGAACACTTCTGGAAAGGGTGCTGAGCCTAAAATCTCCAATTTCCAATTATGATGTTAAGACCCATACATTATTTTATTATAGCAGTAAAAATCTTTAGAGCTGGGTGGTGCATGCCTCTAATCCCAGCTACTTGGGAGACTGAAGCAGGAGGATAGAGAGTTGGAGGCCAGCCTTGGCAACTTATTAAGACCCTGTCTCAAAAGAATATTTAAGATCTCTTCCACCACACCCTTCTGCCATGATGTTCTGCCTCACCTTGAGCCCAGAACAATAGAGTTGGCCCACCAAGGACTAAACCTATGAAACATGAGCCAAAGTAAACTTTTCCTCTTCTAAGTTTTTCTTGTCAGATATTTTAGTCACAGTGACACACAGATGACTAATACAGTAGTGTCCTATCTCTTTCCCACAGATGCATGCTCTTAATTCTTATTCCCAATTCCCCACTGTAAAATGTTGTGCTTTCCTCTAATAAAATATCTCAGGATACAATTTTCCCATCTTCCCACCATGTTCAGTTAGTTAGGGGGCTCATGGCTTCCTTCCTGGGGACCATTTGGAAAAGCAAAATATTCTGTCTTTATAAAAAAAAAAAAACTGCCTTTCATCTAGTTCACAATAAAGTAACTGTTCTAAACAAAGAGGAAGAGGAAAGACTGGGAGATGGAAAGTAGAGAAAATAGAAGAAACAACATCACACTGAACAGTTACTGTGCTTAAAACTTTGCTACTATGTAGTGCTCCAAACCCATACACATTGCCTCAGCCTTTGTTAGAAGCTCTTCCTCCTCTTCATCTTCTTTCCCTCCTCCTTTTTACCTCCTTCTCCTTCTCCTTTTTTTTTTGTGTGTGTAGTGCATATGGTACTGGGGACTAAACCCAGGGTCATTCTACCACTGTGCTACATCCCTAGTGAGTCCTTTTTATTTATTTTTATTTTCTGACAGGATCTTGCTAAGTTGCTGAGTCTGGCCTATGAACTTGCAATCCTCCTGCCTTAGCCTCCTAAATTGCTGGGATTACAGGTATATGTCACCATGCCGAGCTTGTAAGAAGCTTTCTGACTAACTTATTGAGACCACAAAGAAAAGTAGATCCTTTAATTAAGGCAGACAGAAACAGATCAAAACTCAAGGTAAAGGCAAAGGCCTTCAATGAAGATTCATACTTTCATGCATCCTTGAGATATTTAATAGCATGCAAAAATACTCTCAGCAAGGAAACACATAATCCTTGAGGATTCTTACTGTCAAAATCTCCTAGGGAGAACATCTTTTATGGAATAGTCCAACCAAAGTGATTTATTCTGTTTTGCAACACTATGACCAAAATACCTGACAAGAACAACTTAAAGGAGGGAAAGTTTATTTTTGCCTCACAGCTTCAGAGGCCTCAATCCATATATGGCCAGTCCATCACTCTGGGCCCAACGTAAAGAAGCACATCATGGGGAAATTGTGGTGGGGGAAAGCTGCTCTGCTGATGGGGGAGAGAGAAAGAGAGAGAGAGAATGAACCACAACGAAGCACAAAGAAGATGCACCCTTCAAGAGCATGCCCCCAAAGATCTCCCTCTTCCAGCCATGCCCCACCTGCCTACAGTTACCACCCAACCAGTCCATTCAAACCAGGATGGATCAATGAGGTTACAGCTCCCATGATCTAATCATTTTACCTCTGAATATCCCTGATATCCCTGCATTAATAGGATTTTTTAGAGGATACCTCTTGGGCAAATTATAACACAGAGACAAAACTCAGTAATTGTTTATCTTTTTCTGAAATAGATGGAGAAATGTCTCTGCAAAAGGCAAGACTCTTGATTCTCTGCCAATTGCTGGGTGACCCGGTCTCTTCGTGTTGCCCTCTACTTTGTCTCTGGTTCTTTTTGTTTGAGGTAACATTCACATAGCCAATAGGAACTACTGTTAGGCTCTGAGGGTCATTATGTTGGCTGACCTGAACTGTTTATGGCATCTCAGCCAGGACCTTAAGGAAAAATACACCTTATAATAATCTTTTGCTGATTTCTGGGTGGTTTCCCAGGATACTGACTTCTTTTCTCTCTACTCTCAAGAGCCTCAGAAACCCAAATGTTTCTATTGACTATACCAAGTCAGGGGCCAAGTTCTCACAATGGTTGAGATATACGTCATACATAACAAGGACTACACACCCTTCCTATATTGGGAATGTGGTCAGGTGTTTGTTGACCCTTGACTGGTCAAGCTCTGAATCTCCTTATTGAGTTTTCTCTCTGAGGATAGTGCCTACTGAAGTTTGGCCACTACTCAAGCTACCTGAGCCTGTCTTGATGTCAAAAAGGATTCATCTTGGTCTAATTACAACTCTTTTAAAAGTTTATTCATAGGGCAAGCAGCTGCGGCCCCTTAACTGAATAGGAGATTCAGTCATTTGTATGATTCTCAAAAACTGAAGCTAGAAGTTGTCATAACCCCTAGGCATTTCATCAGTATTCAGTGATTTGTGTGACTGGAGACAGGGAAAATAGAAATAATAGTAGAGTTCAGCATTGCAAGCCTCAGCTGAACAATGACAAGGATTCATTATTAGACTACCAACACAAGTGTGAAAAGGCCATCTATGCCCACAAGTGGCTATATCATTGCTTAAATGGAGCTACTACCTGGACCAGCATTCCCAAGAATTCCTGAGGAAATGGGCACCCACTATGTGGGTAGAATACCATGTGGGCATGGGTAATCATAGGGAAGTGGAAGTGATTTGATGGGTGACTCATTCCTTAATACACAGAAGGTCACAATGAAGATAGAAATAAAGTTCCAGCCGCAATGAGGAACCAAGAGAAAAAGATCTTTGAACTCTGAAGTAGGACTTGAGATGTCTCAAAAAGAACCTCTAGAATGAATGGCAAGTATAGATTCAAAGACCTCTGCAGACAAGATGTCTATGAAACCCCAGGGACAGACCTAAGCCCAACCATCCAATATGGCAAATCTACAGACAGGACTGACCATAAAAGTCTTATTATCTTTTGCCCTGAGGAGATATTCTAATGACTATAAAACTAAAAATTCCGTAGGACAATAACACATATCTTGAAATTTTGGGGGGAATGGAGGCCCAGCACCTAGTTACCAAATAAAACTGCTAATTTACGTAATGTTTAAGCAATGTTCAGCTGTCCAATAGATATGTAATTGTAGTTAATTGAAAATTTTACATAGTCAGAAAAGTATTCACACACACACACACACACACACACACACACACACACACACACACTTGCTTTTGTACTGGGATTGAACCCAGTGGTGCTTTAACACTGAGCTATACCCCAGTCTTTTTTATTTTATTTTTTTTATTTTGAGGTACAGTCTTGTTAAGTTACCCAGGCTAGACTCAAACCTGTAATCCACCTGCCTCAGTCTTCAGATTATCTGGGACTACAAGCATGTGCCTCCACATACACTAAGTATTGATATTTTTAAGGAACAGATAATGACAAAAAGAATCTTAACTCTTTTCATTAAATCCATTTAATGGCAGGTAATGTGGTATAATGAAAATTTCTAAGACTCAAGAAACAAGAATATAATGCAGGCTGGACCAGAAATCAACTTTCTGATCACTGTTTCCAGTTTTGGTCTTAAGACTTCTGAACTGACCCTTCTGCAGGACTCTTGCTAGTCCCTCCATGTCTGACTCATTTTAGCAGAATTAGATTATTATGCCACCCCTCAATATCCAAATAAGTGTCCTCATGTAAAGGGCAAAAAGATCACTTCTCATATGATGGTATTAGATAATACAATACTATTTATTTATCTATTTATTTATTGCAGTAGTGGGAATTGAACCCAGGGGTGCTTTACCACTGAACCATATTTGCAGCCCTTTTTATGATTTATTCTTTTATTTTAAGACAGGATCTCCCTAAGTTGCAAAGGCTAGCCTCAAACTTATGATCCTCCTGCCTCAGCCTCCCAAGTTTTGGGGACTGCAGGTGTGCACTACTATGCTCTGCTTGATAAAGTTTTTATTCATTCTCAATAATCAAACATTCATGTAGGAATTTTTTCAACAAACAAATTTTATTGAGAAAACATAGTATTGTGCAAAATCCAGGAACAAATCCACAGACACATTTCTTATGCAAAGAAATGATAACTTCTCAGTAAAACTCAACAGATAGGCTGTTAAATACATTATCTGCAAAAATAATGACATTAAGGAAACTTATTAAACAACCATCCTGTCTTGGTCTCTATCTTCAAAATTAAAAATTAGTAGGAGAAAAACTCATTGGTTCAATTATGGCAATGTGAGAGGGTAAAACCAAATAGCTCTGGCCAGAGGTCTCAGTTACAGAGCAACCAAAAGGATGGGGAAATGTTTCACTGAAGAGGTCCCTATGGGACAGTCCAATTGGCCTGAAACTGCTGCCTTCCACATATAGGACACTTACACAGTACATATACATGTGACATGCCCCAGTACATAATATTACAAGATCACTGTGTAAGAGTAAGCACAAATGCAGATATTGCAAACAAAGTAAAGAAACTAAGCTTCAAAATAAAACTAATCCCAAATTCACAGCCCCAAAGGAAAATTTATTCATAGCAATAAATAACTAATGTCTTAAGTGGACACGGTGGTGCACACCTGTAATCCCAGCAGTTTGGGAGGCTGAGACAGGAGAATTGTGAGTTCAAAGCCAGCCTCAGCAACTGTGAGGCCCTAAGTAACTCAGTGAGACCCTATCTCTAAATAAAATACAAAATAGGGCTGGAGATGTAGCTCAGTGGTCAAGTGCCCCTGAGTTCAGTCCCCGGTACTAAAATAAAATACAATAAAATAATTAATGTCTTGTGGCCACTAATTGAGTTGAGATCTTACACCTGGAGATCATAGTTTCTGCAGAACTGATATGATTATTTGAGATTCAGAAACCCATGAGCAAAATGTTAAATGAAAACACCACAAATACAAAACATCAAACACCAACTGCAAAATCAAAAAATATTGTAGAAGCCATAATATACATTTGCTCAGTGTCCTTAATAGTATCTTTCCCCTTTAACTCCAAAATCTAAAAACATTTGAGCAGGGAGGACTCATTTGAAAGCACAGGAGGTTCAGTGCTTGACTATGACCTCCAGTTCCCACAACCATTTCTTCTGTACTCTAGAGGAAAAACACAGGTGTCTGTTATTACCTAAAACGACACTGCACACCCTGTGGGTTAGCACCCTAAAAAAACCAGCTATAGTTTCCAAGCTCACAGTAGACTGGATTCTACAACAGGCCTTTCCAGCATTCTGTGAGGCCAGCAACATTGGATAGATGGGGACACTGAGAAGCACAGACACTGCTATTTCTTTCTCAGGAAGATCAAAAGCAGCACAGGTCAGCATATGAATAACAAGACACAAGGAATGTTCAGAAGGCAAATCCAAATCTAAAGTGTAAATTGACAAGAGCTACAGCAGTGAGTAATCTATAGATTGTGGTTTTAGAGTGAATACAATGGGCTGAGGAGAATATCAAACCCAAAAGGATTTAGGAGATACTGCACATTATACAGAAGAACTCAATGGAACTCTAAGAGGCCTACACATCTAAGTTCCTTAACATAGCCAGGCATGGTGGCACAGGCCTATAATCCCGGTGGCTCAGGAGGTTAAGGCATGAAGTTAAGGCATGAGGTTAAGCCATCCTCAGCAATGTAGTGAGGCCTCAAACAACTTAGCAAGACCCTGTCTCAAAATAAAATAATAAAATAAAAAGGGTTGGGGATGTGGTTCAGTGGTTAAGTGCCCTGGGCTTAAGCCCTGGTGAAAAAAGTCAGGGCTGGGGTTGTGGCTCAGTGGTGCAGCACTTGCTTCACATGTCTGAGGCACTGGGTTTGATTCTCAGCACTGCATATAAATAAAAAAAATAACTAAAATATTTTTTAAAAAGTCAAAGATCAGGATTGGGGATGTAACTTATGATAAAGTGCTTGCCAGGTATGTGAGAGGGCCCTGGGTTCCATCATCAGCACTGCAAAAAATAAACAAACAATAGTAAAAAATATCAAAGATCAAATCTTTATAACCTGGGGGAGATCAAACTGCAGCTCATCCAGAACACTCAAGGACTCAGGATCTTAGAGAAACAGTAAAGCCCACACTTCAAAAGCATTAACACCAGTGTATCAACATAAACCATCTATCACTGAGTCTAATGCTTGTACCTCAATCTAATTGATCATACAAAACTCTTCATGCAGACATGAGTAAAAGTAAAAGTACAGGCTGGGGTTATGGCTTAGTGATAGACCACTTGCCTAGAGTGTGTGAGGCACTAGGTTCGATCCTCAGCACCACATATAAATAAATAAAGTAAAATAAAGGTATTATGTCCATCTATAACTAAAACTTTTTAAAAAAGAGTATAAGCATAAGCAGGTTAGAGGAGGAACAATATGTCTTCCTTGTTACTTGTCCTGGAGGTCCTTCTTTGTACAGTTCACTGTACATGAATGACTTTGGCCAAGGTTCAAGAGTCATCAGTTAGGGAAGAAAGGAAAATCTTATGTCTCAAACTAGCACATTGTAAATGCAAATGCAAAGTAAAATAAGGAAAAAAAACTATCTGTGTTGAAAGAGACAAGAGGCCTATCCCTAGCTTTTTCTTAGAGCATTTCCTTTAGAAAATGTGTAAGTTCTTTCTCTATTTGCAAAAGATACAAAACAAAGCCTTGTGGTAATTTTACAATCAGGATTGTACAAAGATGGCCTTACCATTCTGGACATGACTGATCTCCTCTGACCTTGAAAGCTAAACAGAGTTATGCCTGTTTAGTACCTGGATGAGAGGAATGAACAAGGAGCTGATTGCAAAAACATGTGGACTGTATGAGAACTAGGGAAAGAGGAAGAGGAGACAACAGTTAAAACCAGAACCTGAGCCAGGCCCTCCTGAGACAGACACAGGGAAATGCATGTCACAGGCAGCACCCAGGCAACCCAGGAAGCCACAGAAGAAAGATCTGGAATATGAATCAGATAAAGGACACAGCACATCCAGGTTCCAACCACTCAGCAAAAGCAAGAGCAGCTCCTTCTCACAACTCCCTCACCTGACTCACCTGCCCAACATCAAGAGAGGGTGCAGAGCCACCTACCTCCATGGCTATCTTCACAGCCTAAGGCTGATCCACCACAGCCTTCACCAACACACAAACCCAGCATCCTTGGGGTAAATGGGACATAAGAACCCCCCCCCACACACACACACACACCATCCTAAATGTTTCAATTTGCCGAGGACCATGACCTCTCATATTACTCACACTCAGCAATGTGCACTGAGCCAGGCTGCTCCACAGATGAGGGAACAGGAAGGGTGCATTTCCTTGAACCCCTAAGATCCATCGCACTTTCACACCAAAGTCCCTTAGGCTAGAACTGTCTGTATCTTCCTCATGCTATGGAGCAACTCACTTTCTTACTTGAACCCTTAGGGGACTTGACACTGGGAGACCATTGTGTCCCCCACCACAAACTGCAGCTGCACCTTATCCTGTCAAAGTCCCAGTGGCTGTAGCACTATATGGGATGCCCACATCTCTCTCCCTGGTGTTGGCCACACCCTTTCCTTGAGAGTGCAGCAAGGTCTCCCAGGCAATGCAGTCAGCCCTTGGGAGGACCCCAGGACCCCTGGGTGGGACCACCAAGCCACCAAGGCTTCCAGGACACACAGAGGAAGTGACACCATCAGTCTGTGGTCTGTGGCCTGTAAAACTGGGAACAGGAGGGGGTTTAGGCCACCAGCCTGGAGACCTGACCCAGAGGTTTCTGCATAACCAGGCTCCAAACTTCACCCATCTTACATCATTGACAGAACCCATGGCTTTTATTTCCTCCCACTGATACACAGAGGGTGGTCAGAAGAAGCAAGCACAAAGCTGAGCACAGGAGCCTAATAGGCCTCAATTTCTGGAACACATAATGTCTGTCACAAGTTTCCCACCAGAATCCAGTGTCCTCAGCCTCCACGAGCAGCTCTGCACAGTGCTGCTGCTCCTGGCCCTCGTCCCATCTCCAGGCTGGGAGCCCCTGAGTGAGGGGCCAGGTTTATGTGCTATTCCATCTTTCCTGATCAGAACAGTCCTCCCTTGCTCTGAGCCTCTAACCTCTGCAGTTCTTCTCATTAAAAGAACAGAGTAGCTGAGAAATCAGTCCTGAAATCCACTAAGTTCAGACTGTGTTCTATCTTTTTTCATCAGCAAAACACCCAGAGAAAGTCAACCCAAGGCCTTGCTCCAGTAAGGCTTCTACCTCAATTATAAACCTACTTATTATGGCAGAACATCAAATACTAAGGGGAAGTAATTATCTGTATTAATTAAGAAATAATAAATGCTACCTTAGGATTGTAGAAAAAAAGAACACCTAGGGCGACTGCTAGATCACCATATCGACTGGAAAATGTAGAGCAGGTAGAAGATCAGGTAACAACTGCTTTTCCTGGCAACAAAACATTACTGAAAATGCTTCTTGCACCTTAGTGATTAAATATCACAAAATTTGGAGTCAGATGAACTTGGATTGAGTCCCTGCCACCTCTATAATATTTTGGCTCTGTTACTATGGCAAGGTAAATATTCATTCAATAATGCTTTATTGCCCCCTGTAAAATGAAGGTAATATCAATACATAATACACAGGGGCTTTATATAGCTAGATGAGGAACCAATGGAAATGCCTGCACACAGTGTTCAGCACAGGCTTTTTATCAGCGGGAGCTATGCCTCATTTCCTTTAGCATCACCACCATCACCATCACCATCATTCGTATGAGACTCAAAATGACTGCTGCTGTCCCAGAAACACTACAGGATGCATAAAACAGGGAACCATAAAGCAAGAAACAAACTCCACTGGTGTTCCTCAGTCTCCCACCCATGTCAAGCCCTTATTCTCCAAACTCACAGATTAGATCTTAGGAAGTCTGGAGACAGCATTCAAGGTTGGAGAGACAGGCCTTCAGTTCCCAGGAGGGAAATATGACTCTTGCATGCACATATAAAAAATGTCATCTATTTTTTTTTTCAAATTTCTGAGTGGGGAAGTATAAGCTTGCTTGATAAAGATCCACAATGAGAGTCCAAATTAAAAAACAAGTACTGCCTCACAAAAGCCTAACTGGCCATGTTCCAAGATGGTCCTAGTGGGTATAATTCTATGCACATGACTGTCAGTGGTTAGTTTTCAATGTGCTATCCTGAAATTTCTGGACTTTGTATATGAGCACATGTCACACATGTAATACAAAAATTCATTTCACATCAGCCCTTATGTATATTGTTCATTTCATCAAATATTACTAAAAACAATTGCCTCCCTCTATGTATAAAATCTATTTAGAGTTCCAAATACCTTGCCTTAAAATATCCATTATGGTACATTCTCTTTCTATAATCCATGTATATAAGAGGCATGGAAAAATACTTTAAGGCAAATATGACTTTGACCTAGACTATGTCACACTGAGAGTTGACAGCACATTACCAGTCCCAGCAAGTAGACAAACTTTTATTTATTTATTTATTTATTTGGGTGCTAGGGATTGAACCCAAGGGTCTTAACCATTGAGCCATATCCCCAGCCCTTTATTTATTTTTTTATTTTAGACAGGGTGTCCCTGAATTGCTGAGGCTGGCCTTGAACATGCAATCCACCTACCTCAGCTTCCCAAGCCACTGGGATTCCAGACTTGTGCCACTGTACTGAGCTGTAAGTACACAATCTTGACTCTATGGGACTAATTGACAACATTGGCCTAGGCATAAAATCCTGGGAAAGATACAAGAGCCAGGTCCCACTTTTTTGTGACAGTACTGGGGATTGAACCTAGGGACACTCTACCTCTGGGCTATATCCCCGAGCCTTTGATATTTTTAGTTTGAGATAGGATCTCACTAACTTGCCTAGGCTGGCCTTAAAATTGTGCTCTTCCCTCCTCAGCCTCCCAAATCACTGGAATTACAAGTGTGCACCACTGTGCCCAGCTCAGGTCCCACTTTAAACTCAGGAGGTATACCTTCTCTTTCGTTGACATCCTATATCCAGAGATTGTCACCAAGTAGAGAGACCTTCCTTTGGAATCCTCTACCTTGTGACCTCTTCCTGACTGTTGATACTCAGCAAAATACCCATGAAACCATTCATTTAGGTCTTCCTCACTGTCTCCCCAACACAATGAAGAGAAGCAAAATGACTGTCATCATAGGGGCAGATGGGACAGGGGTATACAGGGAAGAGGTGTCACTTTACTGCTTTTTAATGGCAAATAAACTGCCCTTGGTCACCATTACATTATTGGTTAAGAAACATAACTTTGGGTAAAGCTTTTCCTAGGTATCTCTGACCTCCATTTTTCACTGGGTGGCAAATAACAATGACCTTCATTTTCCAAGGATTTCATGTCATTTAATCTATTACCAGTATCAACCAGAAGAGGCTGAATGTCAATGAGCTGGGCACTAGAAAAATGGAATTTGACCTTGGGTGAGTGAGCTTCATGGTCTGTGATTCCACCTTCTGAATGAAACTTATGCCAACAGAAAAGTGAGGCATTTGAGGTATCCACTGGGACCAAAGGTTACCAGTCTCTCTGAGCATATCTCAGAATAGTACGTAGTTACATTGCGCTTTTCTTTCCCTCTCAAATTGTGAGATGTTTCCACATGAATTAAAACAAATTTATCACTACACAGAAAAGAAGTGACTTTACAGAATCAAAACAGAGCAGAAACCTGTCTGGCACTTCCAGGTAACAGGCATGATGTGTTCCTAGTTTACAGATGGCAGCAAGTCCTGCTGGTTGCTGAGTGCTGGGTACTGAGCTCTGACAACCTCCATGTGGGTTGTCCAAGCTGGCCAGAACAGACTGTGGCTCAGAAGATGGAAAAGTCTGAGGTCAAGCCTTCCTCTGGCTTTCCAAAAGGATTTGTGGTGTGATTTCCAAGGAAATGTCCTAGTAACCTCTGAGGAAGCTTGCTGGACTTGAGAAAGAATTATGTAAATGATATTATGGCAAAGTCTAAAGAGCTTAGGTTGGGTGGGGCTGCAGAAGTGGCAGGAGGAGTTAAACCAATTACCATAATACTCTTTTCTAATATGTGGATTCAGAAATCAGGATTCTAATTCATTGAGCACCTCTTGTGTATCATGCCCTTCATAAAGATGATTGCATGTGATTCTCACAATATTCAAGACATCAGGTACAATCCCCACTGTGCAAAGGAAGGAACTGAGGCTCAAATATGATAGGGAGAAAGAGCTGAGACATTGAGGCTCAGATACTGGAGACTGAATGAAGCATGATATGTTCCCAGAAATGTTTGACAAGCAAAGACCTGATAACAATGCATGGAAGGGGGAAGAACTGAGAGGGTATTGACCTCTGAATTACTTTCCTTGTTGACCCCTGTCTCTACAACTATTACCAAGTGAATGCCCTCCCCTCCATGGTGGAGGTAGACTGGCAGATACCATTCTGCACCACCACTTTCCAAAACTTTCTCTTTCCCCTTTTACATAAATAGTGATGGTTATAACTACCTTCATCACTTGTCTTTTTTTTTATAGCAGAAAAAGGCACGTAAGCAGCACTTCCACAATCCCTGCATTAGCAAGGTTTATCTGGACAGTCCAGTTCATCCACCTTGCTTCCACCTGTTACTGCAAGAGTTTCCAAAAAGGATAAAAGTCAGATGAAAACTTGGATGGAAATAAACATCATAATCAAGTGATTTTGGAATCAGAACATTGAAACAAGGTCAAAAGTTTTGTATAACAGTATCATCTTCACTCTAATGACTGAGAAAAGATGTTACTCTGATAAAAAGAACTATTTTGAAACCAGGTCTCCATCACAGAGTTATTCAGCAATGGTCAACAATGACCTTGGGTACTCATAAAAGTGAGTGCCTTGAGCAGATGTCCTCTTTCCCTTCTCTGGAGTAACTTCTGAAAATAGGCAGCGTTTTCAAGCAGGCAGTCTGACAGGTAAGGCAAAAGAGTGAAAGATCATAAAGAAGAGGTGAATAGCACTAGTCAAAGTGAAACGTCAGATAACCATGCTCTTCAGAAGCCTATTCCTTCAAACTGAGCCATAATTCATCTCAATAAACCATTAAGCACAGGAATATTAAATAATACAATAAGGGTTATGACATTTGAACCTGATACAAAACTATGGGGAACAAATTTTTGGGATCATTTTTACTCCCTTTTCCTTTTTCTTTTTATTGGTTCTTTTTTGTTAGGATGTTAGGATTCATTTTGACAAACCTATAAAAGCATGGAATATAATTTGTTCTAATTCAGTCCCAAGTACTTCCCCTTTCCCTCTCCTCCTCCTTCTCCCTGTTCCCTTTCCTCTACTCTACTGATCCATATGCTATTTATATATATGCCAGCGATTAAAAATCCAGGGTGCTTAACCACTGAGCAACATCCCCAGCCCTTTTTATTTTTTTATTTTGAGACAGGGTCCTGTTAAGTTTCTTAGGGCCTTGCTAAGTTGCTGAAGTTGGCTTTGAACTCAAGATCCTTCAGCCTCAGCCTCTGGAATATATATATATATTTTAATTAGTGTCTTGTGGATGTATTTGATGGGGAGATTCACTGTAGCATATTCATATATATGTCTTTCCTTATCTCATCCCATTCAATCCCCTTCATCTACTACATTGATCTTTCTTCTATTTTTATATCCCCCCTTATTTTGGATTAGCTTCCACCTATCAGAGAAAACATCTGACCTTTAACTTTTGGGTACAGGCTTGTTTAACTTAGTTTGATAATCTCCAATTCCATCCATTTACCAGTAAATACCATAATGTCATTTTTCTTTATGGTTGAATAATATTCCATTGTGTTCATATACCACATTTTCTTTATCCAATCATCTACTGAAGGGCATCTAGGTTTGTTCCTTATCTTGGCTATTGTGAATCGTGCTACTGTAAACATTGATAAGACTGTATTATTGTAGTATACTGATTTAAAATATTTTGGATATATACCAAGGAGTGGGATAGTTGGGTCATATATATGGTAGTTCCATTCATAGTTTTTTGAAGAGTCTCCATACTGCTTCCCAGAGTGGTTGAACCAATTTGTAGTTCCACCAATACTGTATGAGTGTGCCTAAAATTAAAAATCAATAAATGAGATGGCATCAAATTAGAAAGCTTCTGCACAGTGAAGGAAAAATTTAAAATGTGAAGAGAGAACCTACAGAATGGCAGAAAATGTTAGCCACCTGCTCCTCTGATAGGGCATTAATATCCAGAATATACAAAGAACTCAAAAAACACCAAAAAAATCAAATAAACCAATCAGTAAATCGCCAAAAGAACTAAATAGACACTTCTCAAAAGAAGAGATACAAATGGTCGACAAATATATGAAAAAAAATTATCAACACTTTTATCAATCAGGGAAATGCAAATTAAAACTACACTGAGATTTCATCTCACTCCAATCAGAATGGCAATTATCAAGAATACAAATAACAATAAATGTTGGTAAGGATGTGGGATCAATTTTATGTGTTCCTTATTTTGTTACTGATTACTGACACAATTACAACTAATAAACATTTCAAATGTGTTTTCAGTCCTATTAACAGCATGTCTGTGAATAAAGACAATAGACCACGGAATACATAGAATACAACTACATATTAGTATGTCAGTAATCAGTGAAATAGTAAGGTGAAAAATTGCTTACATTACAAAATATACTACTACCATTCAGAGCAATTTCATTACTTATTCCATATCTCAAATAATGCTACGAACAAATAATATTGAACATAGATCCTAGAACATAAATAATAATGAAAAATTAATCACTAGCATATGTATATATTTGATGATTGAGTCCTATTTGGTATGACTCTGCGATACTATGGGCAGTTACTATGTAATAAAAGTGTCTTCATTCCACACTTTGATATTATTTAAAGTCTATAGCTCTTCCAGAAGTTAGGATTAGTGAGACTAGGTAATGTGCCAATTCCTAAAATCTGTGTTTTTAAAAAAATAACAATAAAGTAAATCTCAAATGTCAGCAATGAATCTTTCACTTTTCTAAATGTAACTGAAGTAGATTTATAAAATATGACTATTCCATCAACATAGGAGTCATTAAATAATTTCAAGTTAATAAAGAATCAATGAGAAAAAATTCATCTATCACCATACATCCATCACCATTATCAAAGGGAAACAACTTGCCCCACTGCTTAGGTTTCCCAACAAAACATCAAGTATTTCCCTTTAATTGACTTCTCCTTTCAGATATAGTCTATGGCACCCAATAGAAGAATGAGTATAAATAGGCAGGTACCACCTATTACTTAATTCAATATGGTAGCACATGAGGCAATGAAGTACAGTCAGCATTTGTGGACAAAAAAGCAGACACAGCACTCTTGCTAATGGAGAAGGAGTTGCATGTTCCTGCAGTTCACATTCCCACCAGTCTAACCTCTGACCATTCATATCCTCCTTACCTGTAAACATTAAACAGAAACTACACAAATCTTTTTTAATGATAAGAATACTTGGAAAGGAAGACCTAGGCCATAAGACATATTCCATGCTTGTATAATTATGTCAAAATCGACTCTACTGTCATGCATAACTAAAAAGAACCAATATAAAAAAATGCATGCTAGGTGCAGTGGCACATGCCTGTAATCCCAGCAGCATAGAAGGCTGAGGCAGGAGGATCGGGAGTTTGAAGACAGCATCGGCAATTTAGTGAGGCCCTAAGCAATGTAGCAAGACCCTGTCTCTAAAATTAAATACATATCTCCATCCATCCTAGGGTTGTGACTCTGTGGTTAAGCACACTAGGTTCAATCCCTAGTACCCCAAAATTTTATCAGAAAATAATGATATTAAAACAAATTTAATGGTAAAAGCTTTGGCTATGTAGCTACTTGAAAAAAGTAAACTGTCCAAATGCAAGACAAATAAAGGTATTTATCCTCTAATTTATGAATTAAAGATACTGGGAATTTTTAATACAGTGGTTATGAAATGCTTATGAAAAAGGCCAGGGCTTACACTTAATAGTATGAAATGATGCAAAACACAGGTCCCTAGAAAATGAAATCCTAAACTGTTAAATGACAAAGACATACAGTAAAAAACAATCACAGTCCTAAATATCAAGGGCTCAGCAGACTGATTAAGTTCTCCATTTATAAATCAAGACTAAGAAAACGTTTATTTTAAAGAAAACTGATGGTTATGGAATAACTAGAATTTAAAGATCTAAATTATGTCAAATGCACAATTAGATAATAAAGTTAACCTTAAAAGGGAGAATTTATGAGAAGCACCAGAACTGAAATTTAGTGGATTCCATGAGATGAACATCTAGTTTCAAACACTAAATAGGTCCAAACCTGCCTGACAAGATCCATAAAGGAACATTCACTGTGGATCTTAAGGTTCAAGTGCCTGGCCAGAAAAAAAAAAATTTCCAAAAATGCACAAGAAAATGCTTTAATTTGAACAATAATTATGAAATGTGGCACAAATCTAAATCAAACAAATTTAAATGAATTCAATGTCATGGGGGAGGGGGAGCTCAGAATTATATTGTAAAATAAAATGACAAATGGGATTCTTGGTATGAGGATTCCCTTCAGGGACTTAAAGCAACAAATTCTTGCCAACAACACCATTATTTTCATTATTTTTAAAGTTCAAATAACACCAAACATTTTATGGAAAATGTATACAAGGCATAAGGAGAAAACTTGGTCAATACAATGATTTTTAACTTGTCATGTTACATACAGAGGCAAAAACAGTGTCAATGGTACTGAAGGCCAAACATTGGGACAAGTAAACAAGTCCTAAGCCATCAGGCCACCCAAACTCTCATTTTTGAAATGTGGATTTTTGAAATATCCATGATTTTTTTTAAAAAATGTGTTTTTTAAATGTGTTTAAAACCAGGGGTGCTCCACCACTGAGCTACATCCCCAGTTCTTTGTAATTCATTGTGAGACAGGGTCTTGTTAAATTCCTGAGGGTCTCACTAAATTGCTGAGACTGGCCATGAACTTTTGATCCTCCTGCCTCAGCCTCCAACTTCACTGAGATTTCAGGTGTGCACCATTGTATGTAGCAGAATTTTCTTTTTTTAATCTTGGAGACAACATACAAAGAAAATATACTTGAAATTTAACCAAATTAAACGAAAAGTACTGTTACATTGGTAAAGAAAAAGAAAACTGAAAGGCAACTAATGCCGAACACACTCCCTTCACAGTTTATCTTCCTCCTTTTCACGTCAAGAATAACAGAAATATAACGGGCATAGTGGTGCACACCTGTAATCCCAGCGATTCAGGAGGCTGAGGCAGGAGTATTACAAATTCAAGCCAGCATCTACAAGGCCTAAGCAACTCATCGAGACCCTGTCTCTAAATGAAATATAAAAAGGACTGGGAATGTGGCTCAGGGGTAAGACGCATTGGGGTTCAAATCCCTGATACCAACAATAACAAAATAATAATAAGGTCTCGGACAACAAATCTCACCAAAACGTCCAAGACCAAGATTTAAACCAACACACACTGCCAATCTCTACCCTGTAAACACCGCTGTGAAATAAAGGCACCAGCAGCCCCCTGGCGGCCAAGGACCACTGTTCCCTGCCGGCCACACCCGCTCTGTCATCCACACCAGCATCTCTAAATTCAAACACCGCAGTAGAATCACGACTAGGGGCGGGGGGGGGGAGGATGTGTGTGAAAAAGCAACATTTACAAGAATAAAATGACCTGAAAGGTTGGTCCTGCAACTGCTCTAAGCACAACACTGGGCTCCAGAGAGTTAAGGGCCCTCCCTGTCGTCCACGTGGAAGGCCACTGGACACATCGGTTAAACACGTTAGAACACAACATATGCTTGTCCATCAAACATCACACCATTAAACACCAATTAAGAATCCAAATGAACTCAACTTACGGTGACAGTGACTGAGGGAAGGGGGCTCCTATGTCCCCACATCCACGGGACAAACTGTCTTGGGGAGCCCAACGGCTCAACCACAGCTGAACCATGACCAGTCCACAGTTGCACCAAGCTGCTCACACCCTTGGTAGGTCTTGAGAGCTAGTCATGGCCCCGCCCTCCATGAAGGTCATTGGAGGGCGTGAAATGATAGACAGGGAATCTGTGCACTCTCTCGAGGTCCACAAGCAGGAACACCGCCCATATCTCAAGACCCAGATGAACAGTTCAAGACTTTGCCCATGTTGTCATCACTTATTACGTCTATGCGCATTTCTCAGTGTCCACATCTACCACTCAGATCTTGGCTTGTTTCCAGTTGTTGCTGAATTGGGAAATCTGGCTCACCCAATTTATGCAGGTCCAATTCAATGGCACCCCTCTGTGCAGAACAAGCTAGGCCCTGCTCTGATTGTAAGTATAATATATATATATATATATATATATATATATATATATATATATATATATATATATATAATGAGTTACTGGGGATGGACAGAACAGCAGTTCTTAGACTATGCCTAAACCTGAGTTACTCTATTTTATAAAGCAGGAGCTTTTAAGTGCCGAGGAAGAATGGCTCTGTATTTTATTTGTACAAGTAGACAGCCACCATCTGCCTAGTACAACTGAGCAAAAAACAGACACATAATTATGCTAATAAAATGACTACCTTTGAAACTAGTGAATTAATGAGAAGCACGTGGATGCACGGGGCATCAAATGCATGTCAGAAAAAGCTAGGCCCATGAGCCTATGGAACACACCAGACCACCAAATGAAGCAATCCCCTCACTCGAGGCTCATAAAAGGAGGAGCATCCGGAGACTGGACACAGACTTTTACTTCCTGGTAAAAGTCTGGGTGCCCTGATCCATTACCTGGTCATTCATCATAAGCCTTGCCCAGTAAAATTTCCACAGTGACCAACCACTGAATCTCTGTCCTTGGGCTTTAGCACACTGTGGATTCTCCTGCCTGTGAAGATCACACACAGTCCACTCCAAGCTGCTGACACTCCAGGCTGACACTCTGAAACCACTGTCTTTCTGGACCTTGGCCTAGAATAGTTTGTGTTCTTTGACAGCTCTGTACCTAAACAACTTCTTGAGCTGGGTTGTATCTTCTCTGGCCACCTACAGTGACTCTTTGACTTTGCATTTATCTCTCTCTGCCTGTGCTGTTCCTTCAGCATCCTGCAATTCTGTGGCCATCTTAACCTTTAGTCTTTCTGTGACCGATTTATGCATCATCGTGTGTGGTGTGAGGTATGACTTAACTGTTATAGAAATGAGAAATTAGGGCAGGAATAAAGTAACTTGTGCTCACCAACCTTATGACCACCAGGTGACCCACAAGTATTCAATGAACTGCTGCTGATGAAAGTGGCACAGTCTGTGAACTTATAGTGGTTCAAGAAACTCTGACATTGAGGAAAGACAAACATGTCTCGTCTTTGTTAATGACACAGCTTGCTCACAATACTCCTCCAGGAAACCTTCCAAGAGTTATGGCTCTTGCCCTACAGGTGAATGAGCATTCTTGGCTATTAGGTGAGCACATGGGGACACATCAGAGCTGGGATGCTGGGGAAGATGTGGTCTCTGAGATGACTAATACCGCATGGTCTAGGATCACCTATTCTCCTTGTGCTTCACAGATCATTCTGGCCCATTCACACTTCATACTAGGTCAATGCCCTGGCCTTCAACCTGTGTGGGAAGCAGGAGCACCCTCTCATTAAATACTGTGGGCTCTAGCATGTGGTCATGCGCATGGGCGATAACAACACTCCTTGGCTTCACATCCCATCTCTTGTTCACGCGATGCCTGTGGTGAATCTGAGATGTATGAGTTCTACACAGTCCCCCACGATGTCCCCTTGCCAATAGTCTCCAACCAGCCACAGTGATATCAATGCCCTGAACAGAATGCCGTCCCCATATGTCTCATGCCCCGCCCCCCCAGACCCCTTACAGACGCAGACTGGGCTTCCTTCTCAAGTAAGCTACTTGTAGTCACAGTCACAGGTTCACCTCCAGGGCTGCTTCCTGTCAACTCACACTTGGCACCTGGCATGCTGATCCCCCACACTGAAGTAAAATTCCATGCTCTGTGGTACTGGGCACCAACCCTCGACAGAGAGGCTCCCCACCATTCTTTGTCTCCTGCACCTGATGCCTCATGACCCTCCTTTTTCTCTTCCTCCATTGATGAACTGTGTCAGGAATACAGAAATGAACAGGCAACAGCAAAAGGAATGCCTCTCTACCCAATTCCCAGCTGAGGATATGAAACTTCCAACAGAAGGACTCTACTGGTCCCTGAAATCAGTGCTACTCTGAGTCTGGACTTCTTTCTTCCCATATCTGTGTGGCTGGCGCATAGAAAAGCACAGGCTGAAACCAAATAGTTTTGTCCCATGACATCACAGTGCCCCAGTCATGTCCATCTGCTGGGTTCCTTCTTCGCCATGGCTCACTATCAATCAGACGTTTGGCATCACTTTCAAGCTTTACCATGCCTTTGGTGGCCTTGAACCCAGTGAGTGAGTATTCAGTCCTCTCTCTGTCCTGTCCAAGGTGAGGATCACAGCTCTCCTCTCTCAGGGTTGCAGTCTCTCACTTCCTTCCACTAAGGAAGCCTGCAGTGGGAAAGGCAGTGAGCTGTGCTCTGATCCTTCCACCTGGACGTGGTCCCATCTTCCCTCCACCCCTTCTGTAGTCTTGTTATGCAGGGTCCGTTGAACAGGGGATAGACACAGATCAGACTCAGTGATCCTTGTCTGAATGGAGTTCAGAAGCTCTGTTCATGGCATTTCTTCCTCTTCTGGGGACTGACTACCTTCATACCTACTTTGGAGGACACATCATTGAGTGTGCACCTTCCGCTGTCCCAGACACATGGCCTCCATACTGATGTCTTAAGAGAACTCCCTCCCGCCTCCAGTCACTACCGCTTACGTGTGATTTGGACTCCTTCCCACTGATTCCACCAAACTTGCAGGGTGACAAATGAAGCCCCAACTCCACCCCATGGCCACTAGTGGCCTTTTGGAAGCCCTGTCCCTAGTAATTTGGAGGTGGAGGTTATTTCCACAGGCCCGATCAGCCAACCTTAAGGTGCTCTGAACATGACCCACCCTTGGCTTCCAATCCCCACACTTTGCAATGTTAGTATCCACCTTCTTAAGGGTTGGTGGCCAAAGCTCACATGCCTGTGGCCCTGGAGTAGCACCCAGATGTGTCACGAGTACAAAGTCTATGAGAAATGAAAAATGTCAAACACAAAGAAATGAAAACTCAGTTTCTGTTTTAATGGTTGCGTCAGGGAAGGATTTGTTTAGCCACAGCATTTTCCTGGGCTTCTCATCAACCTCAGGGAACTTGAGTGCGGGAGTCACGTGGTGTTTGGGCGTTGGCCAACTCCACCCTGGTATGGCTTGGGTCAGTTTCCACAGCCACTGTGCCAGGTGCATATGACTTCTGTAACTCCCCAGTTGTCTACCTAGTAAAACGCTCAGCAGGGATTGAGAGGCCAGGTTGAGTTTCAGGTATTCATCTGCCTTTCTCTTGAGTCTTGTGGGGCTAGTGCTGGAACTGACTTCACAGTGCTGTTTATCTGTGATCACTGGCCTCCACAGATGGCTGCAGAAACAAGTCACAAGAAAGAATACCTGTCAGCATGGCTGGAGTCCAGAATTATCTTTAGGAGAAACCCCAAATGGCCCAGAAAACTCTAGACATGTATGCCTACACACACACACACTCACTGTCTCTCTCTCTCTCTCTCTCTCTCTCTCTCTCTCTCTCTCTCTCTCTCTCTCTCTCTCTCTCTCTCTCACTGTCACAGGGTGTGTTTTAAGGGCACAAGTGAATCAAAATGTCGGATGTTTGATCTTCACCTGTTCATGAGTCTATTTCTGAAATCTTTGTTTTGGTTCAATGACACACATTTGTCAATTGCTCTTTCCATTTCCAATCCTTACAGTGAATTTGGGTATTCAGTATGAGAAGACCCCTGTCATATATTCCTGCACATTTTCTCTTCAAAATAACTCTAGGGCATGGCCTTCCAGGTTCACACACATTCACATTCTTGTTGTGATTTATGTTGGGATTGCACTAAATTCATAGATTAATTTAGAGTACAGTGGGCACCATTTCTTTTTTCTTTTAATTTCCATGAAAGGCTTTAAAGAAGGCCACAAAGAAAAATAAAAGCATCAAACCTCGATAATATTTCATTCAAATGGAAGAGTAGAGTTGGAAGAGCATGCTCAGATGTCACCTTTACCATTACTATGATCCAGGGATAAAAATGAACCTTTCAACCTTCGTTACATGTCATTACATGTTCATTTCATACTTAGTAACTCCATAATTTCTTGTTTGTGTGATACATTAGTTAATTGACATTTACCCCTTTAAGCAGTTTTTTTTAAAAAGAGAGAGAGAGAGAGAGAGAGAGAGAGAGAGAGAGAGAGAAAGAGAGAGAGAGAGAATTTTTTAGCTTTCAGTGGACACAACATCTTTGTTTGTATATGTGGTGCTGAGGATGGAATCCAGGCCGCACGCATGCCAGGCGAGCGCACTACCGCTTGGGCCACATCCCCAGCCCCCCTTTAAGCAGTTTTTATGCAAAGAGATTTATCTCACATTGAGTCAAATTCCTCCCCAGCTGTCTCCTATTCTCAGACTCCTAACTTTGTAAAGTACAATGATTATTTTAAGCTACTGCAGTAGTGACCTAGTCTGAACGCTATGTCAGTTCTCTGGAAAAGTTCTTTGACTTTGAGGCTACATAATGTGCCCCAGAAAAGATGTACAATATTTTTTGGGGAAATAAAAAGCATCTTGAAGTATGTGATTGCTTTGAGTGGGCACCATTTCAAGAATTAGTCTTCCTTTACAGAACAAAAGGATAATTTAAAATATTATTTTAATATGAGTATACAATCAATGTAACTCCACATCATGTTCATCCACAAGATTGGGATCCTACTTAATAATATTTCAAGATGCACTCTATTGTCATGTATATCTAAACCAATAAAAATGCATTTATATAAATAAATTAATTATTCTTTTAGTGCCCAAACAGGAAGCTCTTAAAAGTCACATGTGTATTTTCCTTATTGTATTCATAGATGCTTCATTACGTTTTTTGACCGAAGGCCCAGAGGATTTTTGTTTCTCTTCTATTGTGTAATTATTAGAAGGTTATGCATTTTCAATGCATTTCAGTGATATCAGACAAGCTCCTCTGGCCCACTTTCTGGGCCATGACCTTGGTTTTCTAGCAAGGTGATTCCTTGAAAAGAGAAAGACAATCTGCCACTTCCTTTGTTAACCAAATACCCCACACCAAATTGTTGTTCTTCTCCAATTAGTTGTAAGCACCCATCTCAGCTATCAGAGGGGGCTTATGGGTTTCTTTGTGCACTACAAGGAAACCTGGACCATGAAGCCTTCCCTGCCAGTCAAGGAAAGAAACGTGTGACCTGGGTCCCTCTTATAAGCATCAGTTCCCTTGGTGATGCATGAAACAGAGGAGGCCACCTGTGTGGGGACAAGCTGCCTATTCCCAGAAGAGTCATTTTAGCTCACAGCCTGGTCCTCACCCTTGGCCCTGTGACAGCCTACAGGAATCCACATCCTACCTCTAGAAGATGTCCACCTGTGTCATTCCTTAATGCTAACAGTACACTTGTTCTACACCAGAGACCTGGAAGGTACCTTGGCTTCAGAAGGGTGACTCTTCATCTCAACACCCAATGTTTCTCCATCTAAACACCCACTGATGTGAATGGAGTCTTATAAAAGCAGTGACTGCACAGTCATGACCAAGTCTGGTCCAGAGGTTGACAACTGTGGCATTCCACCAGGAACTAAGCTCCTGATTGAAACAGAAGACTGAACAACTGAGCATTGCCCAGGGGCCCTGTTGAGATGTCATGGATGTGGTGAGGCACACAGGTCTGTTGGGAAGATTTTGGACACAGACCTGTTCTCAGAAGGTCTGTTGGGAAGATTTGGCACAAGCCAGGGAAAAGTTCTGAGGATGAGGAAACACAGGTTCTACCAAGGGAATAGCTAATGCAGATGTTCCCATATCCAGATAGTGTCTGCCTCCTTTCATGGCCCCTTCCACGCACCTAGTCATCACTGAACCAGGAAGAGCTCAGGGGCAGGGGAGGCCAGTATGTAGATCCCACCAACTTCTGTGGTTCCAAGGTTCCAAGGCCCATTGTGCCTCACGAAGACTTTCATGAGGCTTAACCAATAAGGTTCTGGGACTCAGAGAACCTGAGTGAACCACGGAGACAGAGACAGTGGCCTCTCACTACTTATCCTGGTTGCCTCTCGCTCTGCTCCGCATCACAGCTGCCTCTCACTCCTTATCCTTATCTTATCTCGTCCTCAATAACTCTCTTCCAGAGAAACCACAGTGTTCTGACAGGTAAGACATCCTGACATAACTGGATACAACGGCATCTTTTGGGCCACCACCCACATCATCTATGTGGTGACTCCCAACCCTGCTGGGTACTGGGGAGAGGGCAGGGGACAGTTGTTCCTTCCAACTGATAGACTCTCCAGAGGGAAGTGGGTAGGGGCCCAGGCTGAGGATAGCACATTCTCACCTCCCATCTCAGCTCTGGGTCACCAGGGATGAACCCTTTCATCTCTTCTAAAAACCAAACACTGAGAACACCTTGGGCACCTACTTCTGGCCTTGGTACTTTGTCACATTCAAACCAAGTACTGCTCTAGGCTTCTGGGGGTGAGTCATGGGCAGCTCTCTGTGGCAGTGGGGCTGGCAGTGGAGTGCAGGCTGGTGGGAGACATGTTTTGAGCTGTTTTGGACTCCGTCTGCTCTGTTGGTGGCCAGTTCTGAGCTCTCAGGGCAGACCTGGCCTTGCGAGGGCTACCTGCCCTCTCCTGATTCCTCACTGTTGTCCTAGCCCTGGCTTTTTGCCCTTCCAGACCTGAAACAGGTTTGTCAGTACTTAGTTCCTGGCCTCAGATCCCTTCCTTCCTGAGATGTCTGTGGTGGTTTCTTTTTAACTCTGTCCTTGGCAGATTCAGGGAGCAAGTCAGACAAGTTGCTGCCTTCACCAAACCTGGAATGAAGCGGAATTGGCCAAGGGAGCTCACAGTTACCATACAGCATGAAGGGTCCCATCAGTCAGGCAGTCAGAAAGATTCGTGAGAACTCTCACATTTAGCCATTGAAATGGGTCGTGAAAAGGCGTCAATGGAACAGAAAACAGATACTAGGTATAGACCCATTTATATGACAGAAAGAAAGAACTGATAAAGTTGGTACCGCCAATCAGAGGATGCCCCAAACCTATCTCTTACAACCATTGCTGGATGGCTCTGTGTGTGTGTGTGTGTGTGTGTGTGTGTGTGTGTGTGTGTGTAAGAGAGTGAGAAGAGAAGACCTTTGGTCCTGTTGATCATGGAGGTTTATCTTTTTCAGGCTTTATCAGTTGTGCTGTCTTCGTGAAGCCATTGGTAGAGTCCACCGGTCATGGACAAAGAAAATGCCATGGATACTTCCACCCCACCTGACCCGAACATGGTGGAGAAGACAGATCCACAGTTCAAACCCCGTGGGGCCTCCAACAACATACTGACCTATTTAATCAATAGACAACTGGGGAGGCCCAGATATGATGTAGACCTGTCCAAGTGGGTGTGGATGCTCACATGAGCTACCCCACAGTGGAGTGGCCTTTGCCACAGTGTCATTTTGTCATGGGACTCCCCTATTCATCTTTATTTGGAACTGTATATTTGGAAAAAATTACAACAAACCTTACCCATGTTTGATCCAATAATTAATTTGTGCTTAACTCCTTTTGGTTTCGTGTATGTTGTTTGTCATAGTCGCCTTGGGTTACAGTGTACAGGGGATGCCATCCATCTCAACACTCCATGTAGTGATTACAGGTAGAAAGGTTTTATTTTTCAATGTCTCCTTTACCCAATTTTTAGACTATTGATCTGATATTTCCTCTGTAGGCTTAAAAAACTCTTAATCCTAAATTTGTATTTCCAGAGTCAGGACTTAATTGAAAAAAAGAAGAAAATTTATATCTCAAAAACACAATTTAGCTTAAACATCATTGAGAATGGTCTCCCACAGCAAAGGCCCAATAAAAGCCAAGTGGTTTAAATGTGAAGCTTGATATGGAGAATGATATCAATATTTTTCCTTATTTTTAGCCAGAAAGAGATGCCTCTACAAATTGAAATTTTTAATATAAAGAGCTAGAAGTCATACTTTGTGTAACTACCTAGTTATATCCTTGTTAATCTAATTTTGAAGTATATGTTCCCCTTTCAATGAATAAGTCAAAGAGTACATTTTATGCCACCCATCCTGGGAAAGCTTTCTTTGAACTTTCTCCAAATCTTTTCAAATTTATAAACACACACTAAAAGCAACACTAAAATGACAAAAGAACACATTTAACAATTACATTAGACAAAAAGAAATCTAAAAGGCAAAAGAACACATTTTACAATTACATTAAACCAGAAGGCACTTTCTGTTTTGTGGGAAATAGATGGGAGTCAGAGTAGGAAAGAGGGGGAGAAAAATAAATCACAATCAGAGAGGGGACTTAAATTCCTTTTTAAGTAAGCTGTGGGTTCTCAGGAATCTTTCTCAACTACCTTCATTACCTATACTGACTGCCTGACCTTTGCCCTCTGCCTCACAACCATCTTGAAGGGTAACCAACTAAAATCCAGTATTTCAGAGATTGGGGAACTACATAATTGTGACTGGTCCTGTTGTCTGAACCTGTAGTGGAGGGAGATGGGAACTGGGACTCTGGGACAGGTTAGTTGGGGTCTGTGAATCTAGTTTATTGGAATTCAAAATCAGCATTATTATTTTAGTGATAATTGCAATTTATATGTGAGAGCTTTAGCCAAGGAAAGTGTTTTTTTTTTTCTTTGTTTTCATTTTAGTTTGTTTTTTGGTAATGCTGGGGAACGAACCCAGGGTCTCAAATATACTAGGCCAATGTTCTAAAACTAAGCTACATCCCTAGCCCAAGAAAACAATTTTTGAATAATAAATAAATTTTGCTACAATTATATAAAAATGAGAAATGTACTTTTGCCAAAAATGGCTAAAATTGAAGGACATAGAATGAAAGGTGAGTAACTCACCCAAGACAGAGATTCAACCAAGAGATTTTATTGGGGGGGCTGCTTGAAGGGGAAGAAAAGGAGAGGCAGAGAGAAAGAGAAAGAGAGCAGAGAGACAGGAGAGAAAGAAGAGGAAGAGGGGAAGAGGGCAGAGAGGAAGAGGGCAGAGAGCGTGAGCTTGCAAGCTTGGGCTTAAGAAGGGTTGCGTAGGGGATTGGCAGGGTGACTCAGGAACAGCAAGCGGTCACTGTGTCCACTGGGGATTGGTGGAGGAAACCTTTAAATTTGGCGCTCTTGCTCTTCGGCGTGGCGCCCTTCGGAGAGGAGGGGAAGGGGTAAGGGATTCTGTGAAGTTCTCGTGAGATGGAAACTTAACTTCAGTGGGGAGTCTCCCACACACCCAACACTCCTCCCTCTTTGTTTTTGTGTTGGGAGCAGGATGATGAGATCCTCTGAAGGAAGGGAGGGATGGGCAGGGTGCGGGGACAAGAGAAGCATAGCTGTGAAGGCCAGGGGCTGAAGATGTGAATTTCCTTGGGGCCGAAATCAGTGAAAGTTCCTGGAAGCCGTAGGTCATGGATAGTCTCCATCCAATCCTTGTCCCTGCCATGGGGGAGTCAGCCAGCTGTCCTGTCCCAGGGCCTCCAGGAACTCCACGAACCAGCTGTGGCCCCTGTGAGCCTAAGAACACCAAAGGCACCCTGTACCCCGAGGCAAGGAGAAGAGGGAGGAGGAGGCCCACATTACCTTCTGGCTGGAGGTCCAGTGAGAGGGACTGGCTGAGAAAAGACCAGCGGTCAGGAGGGGGCACGCGAGAGCGAGTGGGCCTAGAAACCCTGGGTGACAGGCTCGGGACGTTCCCAGTCGTGTTTCCGTTGGTGAGGCCTTCACTAAGGGACAGGTGTCCTCCGAGGGAGCAAGCGGCTGGAAATCCCTGAGGAGAGGCTGGTTAAAGGTCTGGTTAGACATGTTGCCTGTGTGGTTCTGCGGGAGTTTATGGTGCGGGGGAGAAAGGCCCAAAACAAGAAATCCCAGGGAGAGGGCCATCTGGGCTAGGAGTGAGGAGGTGGGTGCCAGGAGGGTGGCAAGGAGCAGGGGGGAACGAGAGTGAGGCCTCTTGTTGTGAGGGTTTCTCGGGAACCCTCAGGCGTGAGAAGGGGAGAAGGAACCCTCAGGTGTGAGAGGTGGCGCTTTAGAGGATTCTCAGGGATGGTGGAGGAGGTGGGAGGAGGACGGTGGACGGTCAGTCTGGGCTCCCTCTGTCAGAGGCTGGGCCAGTTTCAGCCTGGAAATGTGAATTCATGAAGTCAGTTTGCCTGGGGACTCCTGTAGGTGGACAGCATTGGGAGTGCACAAGACAACACTTAGGGGGCCCTTCCAGTTAGGTGTCGGGGTAGGCATGTCACCAGAAGGAGGAGAGAGATATACCTAGTTGCCTGGTGTTAAGGGGAAAGAGACACGTGACCTGGAAGGATCAGGTCATGGAGTTTCCTGGTGTTTCCAAATCTGTGTTTGGATGAAACTGAGAAGGGGATGACTGAGATGTTCTGGAATAATGCAGGGTGAAGGGGTCCTCCCAGGTGGCAGGGATGGGTGTCCATATATCACCTCAAAAGGGGATGTTTGACTTGGCCTTTGGGGAGTGCCTGAAGGTGAGACAGGGCAACTGGGAGAAGTTTGACCCAGTCGAGATGTGGTTCAAGGGGGAGCTTGGGGAGGGTCTCCTTTAGGGTGCCGTTACCGCATTCTACCTTCCTGAAGAGGTGGGGTGATAGGGATGTGTAGATCCCAGGGAATGTGGAGAGCCCCAGCAGTGCATTGTGTGATTTGTGAGGTAAACTCGGGGCCATTGTTTGATGGCAAGGAGGTAGGGACCCCAAATCTTGGGATGATATCTGGGAGCAAAACAGAGGCGACCATGGATGCCCTTTTGGTGGTGGTTGGAAAGCTTCCCCCGATCCTGAGAAGGTGTCTACAAGGACGAGGAGATAGAGATACCTCTAGACCCTGGGCACATGTGTGAAATCCAACTGCCAGTTGGCTGGGGGAAGTTGTCCTGGAGCCTGGTGGGTGGAAAAGGAGTCTGGCTTGAGGGGGTATTTGGACTGGTTCTTTACAGCCAAAATTGGAGTGCTGTAAGGGGAGTGGGTAGGTCTTATTAGGCCCTTGCGCCATTGGTCTTAATAATGGGCTGTAGGCCCTGAAGACTGCTAGTTGGAAGAGGGTATTGAGGTTGACAAGGGAAACGCTGAGGTCCTTAAGATGAATTCTGACAGGGACACAGTGAGCCAGAGAGGGGGTGGAAGTGTCCCAAACTTGAGCGTTTACCTCTGGGGGGTGAGAAGGAAGGGAGCCTACGGACATGTGGGCTGCTTCTGCAAGGGCCAGGATAAAAGAAAGTCTGGGGTGGAGTGTGATGGAGGCATGGAATTTGGCTGAGATGTCCCTTCCCAATAGGAAAAGGGGGCATTGGGGCAATACCAAAAACTGGTGGGAGAAAGGATGGTAGTGAGACCTACAAGAAAGCATGGGGGTTTTAAGGGGAAGGATTGTTTGTCCCCCTATCCCGACAATGGGGGAACAGGATGGAACAGTGGGTCCCCAAAACTCCCTCAAGACTGAATAAGTGGCCCAGGGAATGTGGAGAACAAGATATGACAGTGGCTCCTTAGCTGGATGGAAATCCGTGGTTGAGGCAGAAAGAGAGGAGGGTTTATAAACCAAGAGGACACGCTTTGGGTTGCAAGAGGTACAGAGAGATGGATTTGAGCAAAGGAGGAAGAAAGCCTGAATATATAAAATCTCTGCCCATTTTTTCAATCGCTTACAATATTTGAAGAGATCCCACCAAATGGCGGGGTCTAAGGACCCATATAGGGGGCCGCTGGTTTTGGTCAATTTCTTGGGATTGATCTCCGGGGTTAGGCTGAGGGTGTCCAGATTGTGGAGGAGGCATTAGAGAGGGGAGTGGGCCAGCAGGGAGGAGGCCCCGCGCGCTCCTGGGGCTCTGAGGAAGGGTGTGCTATGTTGATGGAGGGGCGTTCCACTCGAGCCAAATATCAGAAGGAGACCTCAGGCAGAGGATATGGTCGTCACCAAAATCCTATGGTGAGGGGCCCTCCCAGAGGGCCCTGGGAGCTATGGGTCACCTGGACCCAGAGAGAGAAAGAGGAGACCCATGCTGGAGGAGGGAAGGGGGTTTGCCAGTTCTCAAGCTGGTCTGGGTGGGGTGTATTCCTCCCAGAGAGACACCATAGGGGCTGCTGGACGATCAACAGCCAGTTCCCTGTTACTGTGCCTCAGCAGGTTTAGGAGTCTAGAAGGGGAACTCACCAATTCGTGGGCCCATGCTATAAAACCTTGTTCCTGGAGAGCTGGGGTGCTGATCTGTAGCCCATGTTAGGAGAGACAAGCTGCTGATCAACTCTCTTTGTGTACACAAATACAAACTTGCTTTAATTTGATTTAAAATTGGAGTTGGTGGTCTTTACTTTGTGTCGAGGTTCAACAATCTCTGCCTGGTCTCCTCCTTCTTCTTCTTCTTCTTCTTCTTTTTTTTTTTTTTTGGTGGACACAACATCTTTATTTTATTTTAATGTGGTGTTGGGGATCGAACCCAGCGACCCACCAGGTGAGCACACTACTGCTTGATCCACATCCCCAGCCCTGTCTCCCCATTTCTTGCTTTCTTTTCAAATATTATTTACCCTGTGTTGATAAGGGTGTGGTAAATAGTATAATTCTCATGCACTATTTGTGCAGAAGTAAAGAAAATAAAACATCCATATTAAGAAGGGAAAAGAAAAACTACATTTTTCATAAGACATGATCTTACTTGCATAAAATCATAAGGAATCTAATAATAACTATTAGAACTAATATATAGGGTTGGAGATATAGCTCAGTTAGTACTGAGTGCTTGCCTTGCATGCACAAGGCCGAGTTCAATCCCCAGCACCAAAAAAATAGAACTAATATATATGAAAGCAACAAGGTTGAAGAATTCTAAATCAATAAACAAAATTCAATTTTATTTCTATACATGAGAAATGAACAAACTAAAAGAAATTAAGAAATTCAATTTATGATAGTATCAAATAGAATGAAATACTTAGGAATAAATTTAACAAAAAGTACAAAACTTGTACTCTGAGAATGATAATAAACTGTTGAAAGAAATTAAAGATTCAAATAAAAGAGAAGACATTCTTATATTTATAGATTGGAAGGCTTAAGATGGCAATATTTCTCAAATTGCTCTGCAGATTCAATACAATCCAAAATTCCAGATTTGTTTCTGCAGAAATTGATGAACTGATCCTAAAAAAATATTTTATATTGCAGAGTTTTGGTTGTTTTTTTTTTTGTGTGTGTGTGTGTGTCTTTTCATTTAAAAAAATAGTGCATTACATTTATACAAAATAGTGGGGTTCATTTTGATATAATAATGCATGCAGGGAATATAATTTGCTTCACTTCTGTCCCCAGTACTTCTTTCAATCTTCCTCTACCCTACCAGTCTTTCTTCTATGTGTCATTTTTAATTGATGCATTATAGATATACGTAAAGGTGAAAATAATCCTAAAAATTTTATGGCAATACAAGAAACCAATAATAGCCAATACAATC